>NC_056732.1:1666516160-1666576160 GCF_019279795.1 Protopterus annectens
AGACATAAAATCAGAAACCTATAAAGTGAAACAGAAAGAAGGCTGAAGACTGGTAAAGATAAAGGAGTATAACAAGGTGAAATATTATCCTATAATAATGGAGTAAAATCAAAATGTTTGTAATATTTGTAATATTGACCAGTCATGAGTGGAATCCCACAAGGTTTGGCCCTGGGTCCTCTCCTGTTTGGTATCTAATTCTCTGAAGTCCAGGCCAAGAGGAAGGGACTCTGGCTGACAAAGTTCGCAGACAATTGCAAGTTGTGAGCTATTACTAACTCCTCAAGTGATGTTGACATCCTACAGAAAGGCCTCACTGAGACCAACGACTGGTGTCAGAACCATGGCCTTAAGCTCAATGCCAAAAAATATGCTGTCATCCCCTTTGGGAAAAACCTGGTTCCCATGAATTAGCACATTGATGGTAGCCCACTGAATACAGAAGGCGTTATAAGAGATGTGGGAACACAGGTTGACAGCAACCTCTCTTTTGACTACCACATTGCCACTGTGGTCAGAAAGTCCTTTTATGTGGCACATCTCATTAACAAGGATTTTGCATCCAGGAAGAAAGAGGTCATTGTCTCCCTCTACTCTTCCCTCATTAGGCCAATCATTGAGTACAATGCCCCATTTGGCATCTACCTCACTAAACACCTGCAACAACTGGAGAGGCCGCAAAAGTATCTCACAAAGAGGATCCTAGGCCTTAAACATTTGTCCTATATGGACAGACTAAAAAAACTCCAACTATTCTCTGTCTCGTATCGCCTACTTAGAGGCGATGTCTGCTTGACTTACAAAGCCATGTCTGACCCAGGTCTGTTAGAAATGCTACATCAAAAGAAATCCCAATCCCTCTGCACCACATGCTCCAGAGACCTCAACCTCATTACCAAAATCAATAGAACATGCTGGAGGGACAGGTTCATAACCCAGAGACTGCCCATGCTATGGAATAGACTTTCCATATATGTCAAGCAGAGCACCTCTCTGGCTGTCTTCAAGAGAAATCTTGATGATTGGATGGGAAATAGAAAATTCACCCCAGGGATTACTCCAGTGGCTTTACTCGACAGAGGCACTGGGAACTAAGGTTGGGTGGCATGATGCCAGGGTAATCCTATGGGCTAAGCTTGTAAAGACCCCAGGGCCATTAGCCTAGTACACACCTATGAACCTATATGTTGAGTGATAATACCAATAGAGGTAACAGTAGTAAATGGTATATACCAAAATAATAATATCATTATAAAGTACAGAATTGACTACACTACATGCAAAGACCACCAGACCTGTAAGGCTATCAGAAGAATGAAAAAAAAGGACATGAAGAAGTTATCAGGGACCTGGGAACCCAGGTTGACAGTAGCCTTTCATTCGACACTCATATTGCTAAAGTAGTTAGGAAGACCTTCTACATTGCCCACCTTATCATGAAGGGATTCACATCTAGATCAAGGGAGGTCATAGTCTCCCTATACTCATCACTCATCAGACCAGTGATTGAGTACAATGCCCCATTCGGAATGTATCTGACCCGACACTTACAGCAGCTGGAGAGGCCACAAAAGTTCCTCACCAAAAGGATAAAGGGTCTCAAAAATCTGTCTTATGCTACCCGACTAAAAAAACTCCAGTTATATTCAGTTGCTTACCGCTTGCTCAGAGGTGACCTGTGCCTGACATACAAGGCCATGTCAAACCCAGATTTGATGAACATGCTTCATCTCAAAAAATCTAGATCCCTGAGAGCCACAAGGGCGGAAGACTTAAACCTCGACACGGTTATCAATAGGACGTGCTGGAGGGATAGATTCATCACCCAAAGACTCCCTATGCTGTGGAACAAAATCCCGGTTTATGTGAGGCAGAGCACCTCGCTGGCCTTGTTCAAGAGGAATCTTGACCAATGGATGGGAGATCGCAGATACACCCCAGGGGTTACCTCAGTGTCACTGCTTGACAGAGGCACAGCAAAATAATGGGCATAGTTTCTCCAAACTAAAGGGGTGGCGTAAGCCACAAAACTATGGGCTAGGCTTGTAAATGCCCTCGGGCAGATAGCCTAGTATGAACCTATGAACCTATGAACCTATGATCCTATCCTGCAGAAAACATTCTGTATTCCAGCATCTACTATTATAATGAGCATATTGATACACAGACCCATGTTCAACACAATGATTATTGCCATAGGAATTACAGTTCTGTGTGAAACAGTAACAAGCTGTACAGTCGCACGTCCCGTGTGTGGGTAGTTGGTCCACCACATGTTTAAAAGGACAGTAGAAAGAAAGCCTGCTCAGTCTCTAAACTGGGTATACTATTTGTAATGCCTGGAAATGTATGGCTACTTATCCAGATGACATCCTAACAGATACTATGGGCAGAATCACTCTTGAAGAGGGCTGCAGAAGTAGTCAGAGCGCTAGTAGAATAACCTTTGACAATACTAACTAAAGGTTTCTGTGTTTATCAAACAAAAGATTATAACATCTAGCTGGCTACTTGAAAAGGGTTTACTTAAAAATAATGGTACAATGTAGGTGGCTTCATAAACTTGAAACCACAAGGGAGACCATTAACGAGCTTGCATCCAGTTATACCAGGGTCATTTACCAAATTACTGACCATTATGTAAACCTTATTTTTAAAGCTAACTATATTTGGTGCCATCCTGTTAGTTAGTAGGAAAATATTTCATAGTCTCCTAGTCCTGATGAGAAATCTGTTTTTCTTCATTGTAATGTTGAAATTCAGTATATCAGCAAGGTAGTTATTACCCCTTGTCCTAATATTATGGCAGTTATTCCAGCAACATAGGCAGGTGGCATTCATCAAGGATTACAAATAACAAATTTAGTTATATTAAACAGTTATCTGGATTAACGTATTATATTATCAGAACTAAAATAAATACATACATAAGTTAAACAAAGAAACATAAATAAATACATAAAATGCAATTCTTCCTGATGTTTTCTACAATTTACACTGTGCTAACAAAATGTACCGTAGAGAAATGTTAATTCCCTACTAAACATTAAAAATTCAGCTGTTCAGCTACATTTGCATGTAAAAGTACAGCCCAAGTATCATTTATAACCAAATAGCTAAATATGTTACCAGAGAATATTTATAACCATTTCTAAGTCATATTACTAGATTGGCATGGACCCCAAATAGATTAAAATGGATCGTGAATTGGTGTAAACCTCCTCTTTGTTTTGTGCAGTGTTGTCAAGCTTTAGAACATCACAGCAAGAACATCACAAGGTTTCAGAGGTCAACATTTCAGTACATCACAACTGCCTATGTCACAGATGTACTTTTACCTTTGGTTCACAGAGCTCAGAGAAGACAAAGAAGCCAAGGTTTATTTGTGTTTTCCGCATTTTCCCTTTTATCTGAGTTTTGGCAGTGTCCATAAAGAAAGTACATGGAACAATGCAGTGTTACAATAATGGAAGGAATAATGTTAAGATGTGGGTAGTACAGTGATGCAGTGAATAGTGCTACCACCCCTCATTTCTGAAGTCTGAGGTTTGATTCTTGCCTACATACACTGCCAGAGTATAATTTCCAAATAGTCTCCATTTCAGAATTGGGTTTAGCTAGACATTCTATTTTCCTCCAGGTTTTCCAAAGATGTGCTTTTTCAGCTGGCTAAATACTCTAATGAACTGATATTTGGCTTGTATTGTGGAACGTTATTCACCAAGTTCCTCCTGTAAAGAAACTTTAGCTCACTGGGATTAACCTGCTCAATAAAATGAACAGTAATATAAGGCGTAATCCTCACAAACCAGTCAATATTTAAAACGTATAGCACATCTAGAGAAGAAGCTAAATGAAGTGAGCAGTGCCCTGATCTGAGGACCCCAGACAAAAATTAGGGAACTGTAATACTGACCATAGATCCTGAAGTCGTTACGTTAATCATCTGAAGAATATCAAACACAGGCAGAAGTAACTGGAAGATAACAGATAGTCACTGGATGAGATTTTGCAAAAGAGTGCACATTACCCACTCGATAGGCCTAAATCTAGTATGCGACATCAACAAAACCTGCTGGAGAGACAGATCTGTCTCCCAGATGCTGCCCCATCTCTGGAATAGACTTTCCATACATGTCAAACAGAGTACTTCACTGGCCCTCTTCAAATGCAATCTTGATGAGTAGATGGGAAACCATAAATTTGTCCCAGGGGTTCCACCTTTGTCTCTCATTGACAGGGGTGACAGGTGCTGCTTGAGGTTTCTTTTTTGGGGATAAACTCTTGGCTAGGCTTGTAAGGGCCTCAGGGCCATTAGTCTAGTAACCTCCTATGAAGGGGTCTGATAACCCAGAAGATGGAATCACAAGGAGTAATAATTAGAATGTTTTAATCTTGACTGCTCCTTATAGCATCTTAAGATTGAAACATACACCTGAGAGTTATAGATAATCCTCCTGAGTTGGAGGAAGAGCTAACAGAGACAGAAAACAAGTATATGAATGAGCCAGTGTTGGTTTAAAGGTTCTGTTGGTTATTAATGACAGCAGGTGCACCTTCCAAGAATATCTGCTGTTATGCCTTACTAAAGAACATAACATTCAATACACTGCCACTGACACAGTGATCATGAACTCGGGCATGATGAGTACTTTAACAAACCACTCAGTAAAACCAAATACAAAGCCTTGAAACTTAAACTGGCCCTGGAGATCAGCAACTCAATAAAGAACAGAAGTCTTTAATTTCAGAAGTGTACATTTTTGACAAACTTTCAGAACTATTATTTATTCATTTGCATACATTATTGATTTTTTAAAAATATAAACAAACAATAATTTGTAATACATCTCACGTAACAATTAATCACATACGTAATGTGTGTTACTTGCTAACATACCCCATGGATCATTAGTGTACACTATAGACTTTTACTTCACCTTACTCCTTTGAAATTGACAGACTATAGCATTGTCTCCCATACCCCAATCCAGGGGAACACCAGACAGTGCTTATCTATTCTTTACCCTAAATAGCATAGGACGCCATCCCCACCTAAAGCCAAATGGCACAACATTAACCCTCCTTGCTTCAAACTTCTCCATTGACCTCCATTGCGTGCCACCACAAGTGATGATCCATTTGCTTTTATTAGATTAGATGCAGAAAGAGAAGTATTTATTATTTATTTTTGATCAGGCTAATCATAAGTTCCATTATAAATCACTACCCAAAATATCCAAATAATCAAAGGAAACAAAATAAGCATCTAATGACAAAGGTACACAAGATAGCAACATGCAGAGATCTAAGAGTCACAAAGTAGGGCTATATGTAGGACAGGCACCTACCTTTATCATCATCAACATGCAAACAATAGAAAATCAAAATAGCTTAATGAACATTAATAACAAACAAAATCATAATCCGAAAAAGAAGTATGCTTGCTTGGTCATGTTAAGGTCACTGTGTATTAGAGTGAACTGATTTTGAAGGTCCAATTTCAGCCACACCTTGAAGGAATACAAATGAAAAATGATACACAGCAAAGTACAGTAGCAAAAGAGTTAAATATGGTGCTGCTAAATGCCATGATGAGGAGAAGAAATCACTGCCAGAGGAATTACAGCAGAAGTGGGAGGTTGAGAAGTAGGGGGAATTTTTGAAGCTACCCATTTTCAGTTTTAATTAAAATTGTCTTATCCCCTGTCAAATTAAATATTCAGTCTCATGGTTTAATTTTTGTATCAACCAAAAGAACAAATTTGGTTAATACATTGACTAAATTGACACTTTATGTAAGAAAATTAAATGTTGAATAGGTGTTATAACATGTAGAATTGCAAAATATTATATTAATGAGAAATGTAACATATAACCCACACTTATGCCTATGGGATGTAACATAAGAGATGCCTTAACAAACAACAATAAGAATAAATTTTACCGCTTACATACTTAAAGAACAAAAACATATTCTGTTATTAAATGCTCAACTTCTCTGTCCTTTTTCTCCCTATTTATTGTCCCTGCAAGGAATAAACAACATCACAGCATTTAAAATATTTTAAATAGACTGTTTCTCTCCACTAGAACAGTACCTTACTGTACTGTGGTGGTTTTACTTTCAAAAAACTTTTATCCCACCCTGGAAAAGTCTCCAATTCATTGATGTCATCAATGCCACTGAATACAGGTAGTTTTCTGACCAATTCCCTAACCAAACTGACATCACCATGACCATCCTAAAAACCCACCCATGCTGTGATGTCACAGCTCCCTGGTCCTTCCCCTACCAATATAGAAAGTAAAAGCTAGAACAAGGAAACAGTACATGAGTCAAGTCTCCTGCTGTGAGCTGTCACTCACAGCAGGTAAGAGCTCAAATTAGCACTTTGACAGCTAGGAAAGTTAGGTGTGAAAGGGATGGGAGATGAGTCAAAGTAGTACAATTCAGGCTTCACAAAAAAAAACTTCAGTTTAGCCGTTCTAAAAGGAAGCAGCAGTAAAATGCACTTTGAAAGTCTGGTCTGTGGCATTTGCACTGTTTGTGTTTTAAGTAGTTATTGAATGGCATGAAATGTTGCTTAAAACTGGCTCTGAGACAACAGTTTATGCATGTAAAATCAATTCAGTGACAGGAGCTTTAGGAAGAAAGAGCCACAGACAAGCACTGCATTTTGGGATACCTAGAGGCAGACTAAACAATCAGAATTACTTTGAGATGCCAGACACCATGTGGTCAGACTCAGAAATTACATATAAGAATATTTAAAAACCTGTAAATAGTCCCAGAGTGGTGTTAAAATGTAGGCAACAACAAACCACAATGAAATAAATGTGTTTTTGAGTCTGTGGGTGCAGTTCTCCTTTAAGAAATGAAGAAAGTAAATAAACTAAAAACACGAATAGTGTTTGATTCATGAAGGCAATTAAAGGGGGGTATTGTAGTGATGTTTCAATACGACCATTCTTAAGATGAAAAGCTTATTGCATCAAATAAAGAAGTAGCACTGTCTGATAACTGAATCCATACAAAATTGCTGATTAATTATAACATAGCTTAATCTATATATTTTTATTTTTTAATGTGACAACCCCAAAATTAATTGCTCTTTTCTGAATACCTAAACTGCATCAGGATACTATTAACCTTTTTTCAGGTCTTTTGTTTCTGCACAAGAGTATATTACTGAATGTATTTCTATTTGCATTGAAATTATTTTTGTTAAGTGGGGTGATAAAGCACAAGTGTTAGAATGGATTTCTTCAAGTTGAATTATTTTAGACATTGCTTCTATGCAACATAGGACAGAAAATATAAGACAGAAATTGTTTCAGAAATCATGTTGAAGTTTCAGACAAGTATAACAAAGTTTATTTGTTACTCAGTAGTGTAAAGAAAATACATTGTTAGAGTTAACATTATAGAGACAAAATGAATAGATCTGTGTTATGTTTTGATCTCCTCTTATAACAAATTTTGTATGAATATAAATACCGTTAGTGAAATGAAATTTACTGAACATAAGAGTTTGATAAATGTGTTCAGAAATGGAGAAATTTCCAGAAATGTGACAATCTCAGCTGTCATTTAGATGATGAAAGAAAAGATTATTGTATGATATAAGTATCATCTGAAAAATGTGAATTGTGATTGGAAAGTATTCCAAAAGAGCCATCTAAGCTGAGGACCTGCCTTTTTATATTTTGCATATGTATATAAGTAGGTTATTAGTCTGTAATATTAGATTATTTTTTTGAGATTTGCAAAATGGTTTTATCCTGTTCAATATAATAAAACCTATTGCCACAACCTGATTTATGTCTGCAAAAGGATTTTATTTGATAAAAGCTACAGCCAAATATTTATAATGGTGAGCTTTTGCAATGAAATATAAAAGAATGCAGTAGTAATGTCCTCTGCCAGCATAATTATGTGACAGCATCTCCAGATAGAGAGAGGGAGCTATGGTTATAATAGAGAAGAGCTAAGATCCATATGAAGCCTTTAGTTACCAGTTGATGAATAGGTCAAATAGGTCCTTTAAAAATGTACCTGTAAGCTCACAATATATATTGGCAAAAAGTGACTGGAGTAGTTGACTTTAGCTTACAGTAGAGTATCTCTCACAGGAAGATGAGACTGGAGAACAAGCACGTTTTATCTTTGTAATTGTATATGTGCAATGAATCATGTTACAGAATTTAACTTAAAAAGATTTTAAAGAGAGTTTCACTTCAGCTTAGAACTAACAAATTAATGCGTTTTAGGCTTTGAGGGCATTAATTACCTTGTACAGTTCAATGGATAATTTCCACTAAGTGAATGGTTGGAGTTTCTAACAATGTAATTTTTGGACTGGCTGCTTAATATGTGAGGGAGAAGATCGTTTTAAGATTGCAGGAGACTTTAATCATTCTTCTGAAGCTGGTCATAACTATTAAGCATTTTCTTACTTGCTTCAACAGTGATACTGCTTGTGTTGTCTGAATTTGAAAGTTTGGTAAATAAGTATCTCTCTAGTGGTGTGTGTGTGTGTGTGTGTGTGTGTGTGTGTGTGTGTGTGTGTGTGTGTGTGTGTGTGTGTGTGTGTGTGTGTGTGTGTGTGTGCGTTGCGGGGTGCACAGTGGTCAGAGTAGCATCTCTATAACCTGCGTGTTACATATTGGTGATGCTCCAATCTCAGGTGCGTCATTAAACTGCTTTTATTTAGTGTCACTTTAAATCAACTGTTTTCTGAGTGCAGTAGTAACACTCCAGAATGACAACTTTTAAGTCTGTATAATGTCTTCTCCAGGCTTTGAAGCCATAGGTAGCTTAATATTGTGTTTTTAAATGCAAACATTGTATCCACAAAACTAGGAAAAATCCAGTTTCTTAGAGTCCAAAATGCTAAGATTCACAATGTGCTCTGCAGTCTTGCTGTATTTGATGGAATTGTGAAACCCAGGAAATTCAGAATTAAAATAAAAACCTCTCCGTTTTTGTTTAACAGCAATTCAAACATATTAAGTAGTTGCTGGTATTTGATTTATGTAGGAAGGGAAAGTTCTTGGTCCTAGTCCACTGAGCAATACGTTGTCAATAGTTTGGACGTTTAACCTTTCAATTTGATGATATTTTTCATTTTTTGCTTTTAGTTTCAAAGTTGCATTTCTCCCTGGGCCTCTGCTGAAAACAGGCTCTGTGGAACCTAGTCGGACATTTCCAGTCAACAAATGTTAAATAAATAGATAAATAAAAAAAATTAATGTGTATAGTAGACCTTAATGGTTCCATCCCCACATTACAAACATGCTTCTTCCCAGCTGAGTTTTCTACTTGTGTCTACACTGGGTCCTTTATAGTGACATTCGCTGTTCATTTAAATGGCAAAAAACTGTGACCTTGGCATGCTGAGTGAATAGAGTGATGGTCTCAGTTGAGGTTGCTTCTGACCTAGCAAATTATTTTTTGCTTTCGAGTGAATTCCCAGTTGGCTGATCTACTCCAGAGTTTCCTTCCGTTGCTTTTATTTCTCTCATTTTCCTAACATTAACCACTTGCAATGCTTTCAGCTGTATCACTTCGATGATGACCACTCGTCTGTTCTGCTCTTATTTAATGCTGTCAACTCTTTCACTTTGTATCTTCAGTGTTAAACTAGGATTTTGACTTTCTTATGCTCTTAAACATTGTTTGCAGGTCTACATAACTGATTATAATAAACTGAGACAATTTCTGTAGCCTGGGCTACTGTGAACGTGGAAATATCAAGCTGTTTACTTGGGTATCTCACTTTCTTCTTTTTCTTATTATTTATTTATTTATTTTTTTTTTTTATTGGGAGGCTGAAACTGGGGAAACTGAGTATGTCATGGTGAATTCTTCAGTGTTTGACAGCCTTGCTGAGTTTTATTGCAAAATTTGCCTGCTATGAATAGATAGTTACATGTCAAGCATTTATTGGTGAAAGTGACAGTTAAGTCAGAAGGAAGTTCCTGTCAGCAGCTTGGTGAGGCTTGTACCATTAAAATAAGGAGTCCTGCTTTGGGATCTCTTTAAAGGTGGTGTTTCTCTGTACTGTATTTTTCAGTTTAGATGATAAAGAACATAGACTTGTAGTATTCTCATTAGAATTTACAGTAGTAAGTCTGTAGGTTGGTCTGAGCAAGTTGACATTCATTTAGTAGCGGTTGTGACTCAATTGCATGTAATATGCAGAGATGTACGAGGGTGGGAGGTTGGCATAAAGGGTTTGATTCTCACATGGGGTGATTGGCTAGGCTTAAAATGGCTCACAAGGGCAGTTAGCCTAGTACTAATCTATGAACCTATGAACCTATAAGAAAAACACATAGACACTCTGGTAAATGTATTTTTAGTGGTCATGTTCTGCACACAGGACTTTGCCAGGCAATCTAGAGTGAAAAGTAAAACATATACATGATTAAAGTCTTAAAGCAGTAGTACATGTAAATGAATGACATAGTATCTGCTGTTCAAATCTGCCCAAGGAAGTCAGGAATGAATAACATGTGTTGCAAATTAAAATCAAATGACTGTACTGTGTCTGGCAAAGTTTTCAGAATCACAGATGCTATGTTAAAATCTAGGCATTCTGATTTCTGCAACAAAATACGAGTTCGATTCCCAGAAAAAAAATTGTCAAATGATTTTAGTTTCTTAGAAAGGCCTTAATTTAGTATTTATTGTGCATGCTCTTCTGTATGTGAACAATAACTGTGTTCTTAGATGTTTACATATACAGAGTTTTCATCTACAATAAAACTGTTTTTCAGGCTTCCAATAAGCACTGAATGCATATGCTTACATTGTGTTCCACCATATTTTCGGTCTATGTCTGTAAGAATCCAGAAACAACTGACCTTCAAGGAGATTAATGGCTGTTTGCCTAGGAAAAAGAGAGAAAATCACCCATGATGTGTATGTATGTATGTATGTATGTATGTATATATATATATATATATATATATATATATATATATATATATATATATATATATATGGGTTCCATTCATAATTTCAAAATACTGAAATCCTGAATTTCAGTATTTTGGAATTATAACACCGAAGCCTTGAAATCCCAAAATACCAGAAGTGTGAAATTCAAAATCTCGAAGTTCGGAGCTTTTGGTGTTGCGGTGTGTGAATCAATAGGTGTAAGTTTAGGTAAGTATGTATGAGTGTGTTGGTTAGGGGCTTTAGTGTATGTTAGTGTGCGTTTTGGCTGTGATGTGTGTGTGTGTGTGTGTGTGTGTGTGTGTGTGTGTGTGTGTGTGTGTGTGTGTGTGTGTGTGCAAGGGGCTGTGAAATTTGTGGGTGTGAGTTACCTTTGTGTTTGTGATTGTGCGATCTTGGAGTTAGTATATATACGTAGGGGGGATGTGGGGGCACAGCCCCCCATATCAGGGGTGCAGGGGGCTTGCCCTCCTTTTTGTCTGTAGTGTAGGATTGTATGTTTGATTGTGGGGGGACATTGTGTGTATCTGTATGTGTGTGGTGTATTTGTAATGTAGGTTCGCAATTTTAAATTTCGCGGTTATGGGTTTTAGAGATTTTAAGCTTTCGGGCATAGAATTTTGAAATACTGAAATACGGGATTTCAGTATTTCGGGATTCTATAGTGAATCCATATATATATATATATATATATATATATATATATATGTGTGTGTGTGTGTGTGTGTGTGTGTGTGTGTGTATTCCTTCTTTCTTTTTGTTTTGGGAAAAGTGAATGTGATAAAATTAACAGAAGTTCATTTTCATGGGGTTTTGTGCAGTTTGTCAGAATATTCATTCAGCAGATTAATAGCCTCCAGCTATGCTTCAGATAAAACAGAAAAAAATAGCATATTGAACCAGTGGTTTTCACAGTTACAAATCCAGGATTCTCAGAAAATGGGATTATGCATTTTAGATTTTAAATTTCAGATGAGAAAAATAATTTTGCTGGCAGTTGGTGTAAAAGATTAATGTTCTAAATGTTAAAGGGTTTTGTCACAATACAGGACTGCATTGTGGCATATGGTGATTTAAATGCCAAGATGCAGTTTGCACAAGAGTATCCATATTTATTTGAATAATTCTTTTAATAAAAGTTTTGTAAAATTTTTATTAAATCCATGGCCCAAATAAATGCATTGCTTCTCTGACTGTCATCATGTAAGTTGGCTGTCCATAGACTTTAATGGACACCTCTTTTCTTATGCCTCTCACCTTTTCCCCTCAGTGGATATCATTGATTTTAATGATAAACCTTAGTGTCATTGGCATGGGAAAAAATGGAAAAAAAATGCTGATGTAATGGGATTGCAGATCAACACTTTATACATCACATATGGTGGTGTGACAGGTATTCAAGAAAGCATGACAAAACACTTCAACAAATTGCTTCTTTATTTCAGAATGCCAAGTTAGATTTCTTCCACCTCTCTTTGCCTACTGTGTACATTTTTTAACTTTGAAGTTGCTGTGTGTTGTTTTTTTCTTTAATGCAAAAGAAAAACAATGGTTGTTCACCAGTAGTGTTATGCAGTTTTACTACTAACACTGACTTTTTGTGAGGTAAACTGTTTTCATATATAAAGTGTGCTAGTACAAAAAGTAATATTGTCACAGCTGTGACAATAACTGTGTTATGACATAAGGGTATTATTTTTTTTTCAGTGATACACAAGTCCAGGAAATGAGAACTGTTTTATTTATTCTTTATGCAAATTTGCATGACATCTTGAAGTTAATTGATGTATTTCAGTGACAATTTGAGTATTTTCTGCATGGTTCGGCTTAAAGGGCATTTGCAGATTTGTGCATAGGTGATTAGACATAATGTTATATACGCAGAGATGTCTCCACACACACACACACACACACACACACACACACACACACACACACACACATGGTAACACGCTCACAGTTATAGAACTATTTAGTGTTTACACTGTGAAGGATGATTAACTTCTTAGAGTGACAATTTAAAGTTTACAGTTTGACACAAGCTTGGTTTGTTGTAGTTTATGCGACACTTTTTGACAATCATTTCATGAAAAAATTATAGATGTGTAATCAAACAATGACTTCTACAAGTTTATGTCCTTTCATGAGGTTTGTACACAGGGCTTAACTGTGAGGCTGTATAATTACCTGATTGTTAGCATTATTTACAGACTGTAGCAAGGGTTCAGGCACATTCAGGATATGGTTTGTTAGAAACATGCATATGCAGCACTATACAAAATAAGTACTTCTGAATATTAAACAGTCAATGAAAATGTTTTGTCTATCCTTGGAAATGCAATAAAAAGAAAAGGAATATCATTTTGTCGATGTCCAAAGTGCCCATTGATGTTACAGAAATAAATATTATTTTAGAATGTCTTTATTGCATATCCACTGAAGATAAAACTGATAGTATTTGTATCTCGTTGTGAAGTATGATTTTTATATACTGCATCTGTTGACTTAGAAAAGGGAATTATTAGCATATGGGTTACAGGTTTATACACTGACATGTTAACAGGGCATTCCAAATGTAATCCATATAGGATATCTAACATAAATCTACATGAAAGGGCTACTAACCTGTAAAACTAGGTATACCATATATTAGCATTAAATATGTTGAGTAACATAGTGACATACTAGATTTTAAAACAGCACTTTTGCCAAGAGGTAGGAGAGAATATGCACAAGTTGTGAATTTCCAGATTCAGAAGATGCTTTTTACAAAATCTGCTTTGAATAAATCCACATTTTTTCCTGTTGTTACAAGAATCATATCCTGGGTGAACTGGGGGCAGTAGTAGATTTAATGGAACAAGGTGAAGGAAAGGACAAGTTTGTGTATGAATGTATAGTAATGGGTAAAACTAATTTTAATATGTTTTCAAAATGTGGAGAGATGAAAGACAGTAACATGCATATCGACATAGCCATGGCATGCAGATTATAGGAAAGATTTGACTGGCATCTGGAAACTAGTCTGATATATCATGCAGACAGAAAGATAGCAAGTCATCAGTGTTCCATATTCCAGCCAAAGTAGTTTTATGCCAGACAAATTAGCAGGCATTAAAAAAATAGATGGTTATAACAGGAAGAAATTTTTATTGTTTTTATTTATTACCTAGAGTTATGATCTAAACAAATAAACCAGAGTAAATTACTATGTGGCTAAAGTTTTAAGACGGCAAAGTTTTTGTGTTTACGGTGAAAGACAAATAAAAGATGCAGGTTATATTAAATTACAAGATTCAGGGTTTGATTCCTGGATAACTATTAACTGCTAATCTAACACACACTTGTATGAATAGATGTTTGTAGTCCCTGGTAAATTCAAGTAGAGGTATTTTATTTTGGGAAACCACAAATAATGTTTTTATGTTTATTTGATAGCTGCTAAACATAAATTACCATGGATTTTACATGAAATGTTCATTATAGGTGAACTTATGAGTTGACATATAGAAACTTTCATTCATGTAGAGGGTGGTAACCAACAAAAACTGGCAATTGTTTCAAATCAATTTTAATTATTATATTCTACTGTGTCTATATTATTTAACACATATGCACATGTGCAGAGTTTTCACAAAAAATGTATTTTTCTGAACTCACACAAACCAAAATTGTATTACATTCTAAGACACAAATTTTATATTTTGATGTTTTCTGCACAAGTTGTGTAATGTGTTATTAACAATTCTTGATTCATTTTGATGGGTTATATGAATAGGATAAATAGGACTAATTAAGGACAAAGGGAGAAAGCTAATCATTTAAAGGACAAAGAAAACTGAGTTGAAAATGACAGAATATACATTAGAAAACATGACACAAAAGTAGTAAAACTACTTCAAAATTGAATATGATGTCTCAGACAAAGTTTGTTATGGCATACATTACATATTCTTTATCTCTGTATACTGGGGGATGGTTACTTAGGAAGTACAAGACACTTTTAGTAGTTATAGCTTAATTGTATAGTGATGTTGACCTAAGGACTGATTCATCAATTAAAAGAAATTTGATGACTTTTCTTTCTTGAAGATAAGTGTGTTAATAGTTAAAAGCAAAACACAATTTTCTAGAATTTGAACAATAGCAAACACAGATATTTCAATACTCAGCAGATATTTAGGATTGTTTTACAGTATAGCATCACAGCTGACACTATTCAAACATCAGCTTCAATAGTGAAGTGATATACTTATTGTGACATGTTTATCAACATGAGTTATGCGACTGCCTGAGGAAACAAGCAGGGCCCAAGGAATAACAAGCTTCAAATGTGTAAATTAATAATGCAACAGGGTATTACACATTTTGCCTAAAGGGATAACAGTGACAAGAGACATGATTTTAATGCAGATGAGGATAAAAATAATGAATTTTTTTGTTTTAATTGAAATTTATTACATAATGACATCAGCTTGGAAACCAGAAAATTACAAAAAACAAGTTGAAAAGATAATACTATAAACAGCATTCCAGCCATATTCTGAACAAATGACTATATATAAAGTTAGAACAAGCATTCATATATAACCAGAATGTTACATCTAGCATATAAAACATGCCAGATTCATTTTATAAATTAGCAAATACATCAGATTGACCATGTTTATACAACCTCCAAATGAAGTTTCATACAAAAATTATAAACACGAACATCATACCCCAATACTAAGGAATTGTATGACCTACCAAAGACAGGAGGTTTATACTAAATAACCAAAATTCGACTGCAGTAGAATCTGGCAGTATTTGTTTAGAGGTCCATTGAACTGTCTTGATGATAACTATCCATTTCCAGCTGACCTCTGTGCAAGTATATATCAAACGGAAGTAGCTGGCATCAAACATATGACATAACTAGTAAACTGTTGAGTAGCACCTACCTCTCTGTAACAGCCTTTTCAGAGGGGATTGCCACTGATGAATTAGTTTTAACATCATGAGTCGATGCACTGCAGGGAGTAAAGCTGAAAAGTTACACTGGAGACTCTTTTGCCAGTGTTGTAGTGTGAGTATAAATGGTAGAGAATGCCATGACTCATGCAGTGTTAATGGTCCTTGGCTTGTTTTTGCTATACTGCCCTTGTAGAGCCACTTGCATTTTGGGTGCATCCCTGACAACCCCAGTTGATGTCTCATTCTCTTACTTATGGTTAATAGAGGATCAGAGTGGGTTCTCTCCTTCACCTTAATTGTTCCTAGTAAGTGCTGCAATTGAAGATATTGCCACTACAAACATTTGGTGTTCTAAAATCTAGATTTGAGGCTTTTAAAGTCCATTTACTTGTTGCTATCTATAAGCCAGATACCCTTAATGAACTAATTGTCCCACTAGAAGGGTTTATTATTAATAAGATATTTTTGGAGTGCTAAATTCTTTCCCATATCATGCCATTGAGCTGTAACTCTTCTGAATTGAAACAGGCTTTTTCCTATTCATTGTTCCCACCCTTCTGGATCCCATATACAGTTGGCATCTGGTGAAGACATCAAAGGGGAGGGATGAGTTTGCTTTCAGCTCTTTCCCGGCTGTTGCCAGGCTGGGAGGGAGGGAATGCAGGCTTGGGGTTGCTAGTGAAGTGAAACTTTGCTTCAGGTGCATCACACGCCTTTGGTAAATAGTTCATAGACTCATTAACAGTATCAGATGCTCCCAGGTTGCTATGGTAATGGTAATAGAGTGATGATAAAGCTTAACAGCTTGTGGTCACTATATTATAAGAAGTTATTTATTTGTATTAACTTGAATTGTAGTTTGTAGTATGGTTACCAAGATAACCAGTGTTTTTGTACATGACATCAAATTGACCGGGTTAGAGAGACAGTGGAAGCCTGAACTTGAAATGTCACAGAATGTAATAATCATATTTGGAATAACTAGTATTAAATTCACAATAGACATTCAGTTTAATGACACAGGCTTAAGTTTAATAACATTGCCATTTTGGCTTGTCATGAATGGCATACATTGTATTGAAAGTCGGGGGAAGCATGGTGGTTTTTCTGTATAGGTGAATGTGTGGTGGTGGGTCATGTAATTACTTATTAGCTGTTTTCACTGACTTTCTGTTGTTTTCCTGGCTGTTGCCAGACTGGGACTCGGGAGGGAGGGAGTTTGGGCTTGGGGTTGCTGGTGAGGTAAGGCTTTGCTTCGGGCGCATTTGGCACCTCTGGTGAGTGGTTCACAGACACACTGGCGGTGCTCAGATGCTCCCAGGTTGCTATGGTAATGGGAACACAGTGACAATAATGCTTAACAGCTTGTGTCAAATAACTAAGCTACAGCAGGGAAGAAAAAAAACACATGCATGCTAGACAATGTGTGTTTGATTTTAGTAATCTGGAGACAAAATATATAATCGTCACATAGATGAACCAGTCCACTGAATTTAGATATTAAAATCTGGATTCAATAACTGGTTTTTATATAGTAACACTACTATCTTGGCTTGTCATAGGTGACATACACTACACTGAACATCAAAGGGAAGCTTGTTGTTTTTCTTATATATTTAAATATGTATAACAAGTCGTGTAATTGTTTTAACTTGGATTGTAGATTTTGTAGCCCATCTTGCCCATGTGTAATACTTAAGCGGTTACCAAGACAACTAGTGTTTTGTACATGACATCAAACTGACGGAGTTATTCAAGAGATATAGTGGAAGCCTGAACTTGAAATGTCACATAATGTAACAATCATATTCTGAACAAATAGTATTAAATTGACATCAACCACTCAGTTTAATAACACGGGCTTGAGTATAATAACACTGCTGTATTAACTTGTCATAATTGGCATACACTGTGTTGAACACCAAGGGGAAGCATGATGATTTTCTTATATAAGTAAATATGTATAACAAGTCATGTAATTGCTTCAACTTGAATTGTAGTTTTTGTAACCCATCTTGACCATACATGATAATTAAACTGTTACCAAGGTAACTAATGTTTTATATATGACATCAAACTGACAAAGTTTAGGTAAACAACAGAAGCCTGAACTAGGAATGTCACAGCATGTAACAAACACATTATGAACAAATAATATTAAATTGACAATAATCACTCAGTTTATCCTTTGCTGATTATACAAACAAAGTGATTACTTAAATGCTGACACACAATGAAATTTAACTTCTGACATATCTAGTAAAATACATTCTATTATAAACATTAGGTATAAATATTATTATCATCTATTTGGATTAAGTAATAAGTTTGGTGGTGCGGTAGCGTTGTTGCCTCACAGTTAGACGTTGCCTGTTCGATTCTCAGTTAGAGCGTCTTCTGTGTGGCGACATGTGTGAATGGGCATTCCTTCACTGAAGGTTGTGCATTAGGCCCGGCAAGCCAGCATGTAAAAATCTACTGCCAATCATTAGCGGACCGGAGTTCTGCTGTGGCGACCCCTAACCGGGAAAAGCCGAAAGACACAAACAAATAAGTTTTGAAAGACTTCGTCAGTAAGGGTGAATATGTTAAATAACTGTGTGCTATAATCTTTTACTGAGGTTTTATATATGATACATCCTTCTTTGCTATGTTTGAATTCCTTGTTATCTATCTTTCATGTAAATATTAACTGCTTATATAACAAGTAGACATTATATTGTATTAGAATTCTGTCTAATCTACAATAGTACTATATCTGTTCAAAATAACATAAATGTTGCTTATTCTTATTATAAATATTCTCCATATGAATGATATGATAATTCAACTGATGGAGCTCAGATGCTCTGATTTGTCAAGGTATGAGTGATAATCTGATGGACTTAGGTTTATCCATCAGATTAGGAATGATTTTCATTCCATGGCTAGTGCAGATCTTAGTTTTGTTAATATTTATTAATTTAAATTTATTTTACAAAAACATTTTTAGTATGCCTAACCAAAACATTACTTTATTGGCTTCAAAGTATAATGTTGATAATTTCCTTCAAAAGCTCAAACATATACTTTATAGTTATCAGAGGAAAATGTTTACTAGTCACATTAAAACAAAAAATACATAGTTCAAATAACCTAAGATGGATTTAACTTTATTATCTTTAAATACCAATGGCTTAAACAATCCTAGCAAGAGATCAAATCTACTGAAATATTTAAAAATGAACAAAGCACAAATTGTCTTCCTTCAATAAACTAATTTCAAACTGACCATCAGGAATAGATGCTCAAAGAATACTTCTAAACACTTTAATAAAATATATGATTTGTTACAAAAGTAGTTCAATATTACAGTAAAGATTTTATATATAAAAGGTGCAAGGCTGATAGACCACCAGGTCTCAATGAGAGAGTAAATATTAGACCCATCCTTAGAAAAAAAGATGTTTTAGGCCCAAGAAGTGACATGATACACACTTAACAATACGCTTTTTGACATGTTTATACCATATTAGATGTATTTATTTAGTGTTGATATTCACCACATTGTTATATGTACTAATTGTTTGCCAAGTCTATGAAATGTATTTTATATGTATTATAAGTGCCTTATGTAATTCATACTTTACACATAGCACCATGTCATGTTGTTTTTTATAGATTGTTGATGCATGGTAGAAATCAGTTTAAAGGATTTCTTATATTTATTTAATATACACATATTTTATACAATCATATATACATATTATATTTATGCATATTTATTTATACTTTTTATACAGATGTTTTTTATAACAATGTATTTTTTATATATATGTTTTTTATATATATTTATATGTTGTTTTAACATATATATTTATTAGTTTTAGACATCTGTACATTTTAGTACACATACACACTCTTGTATACCCTTTTTGTTAAGGAGATGCATCACACGTCTTTTTTTATATACATACAGAGTTTTTTAAGTACTTAATTATGTCATGGCATTATCCAATAGGATTTGGCTAGTCACTATTTAAATCATTGTGTAATCTAATGAGTTTGTACGTCTGAGGAAGCCTTTGGGTGAAAGCGCTAACGTTTGTTTAATAAATCAGAACTGGTTCGCATTTCTTGTTGTGCCTCATTGAGTGGAATTCAAGTTGTTTCGTAGGATTTTATATCTTGGACATTTTTTGCATTTTGGAGTCTTTCTGCCAGCGACCCTGCATCTATTGGTGTGCATCGTTATATTCTTTTATTTTACAGGGTCAGAGCTCCGTTGGCTTGGTGCGTTGGTGTACTTGGTTTTTATAAAATGTCTTAATTGTATTAAGATTTATGGTGAACATTTTTTGTATATAGTTATAATTTTTTGTGTATATGTTTAATTTTATTTGAACTTAAAAAAAGTTCAATCATTTAAGTTTATTGTATATTAAAATATTTCAATAAAATTATTTTAGAAAAAAAGAAACTCATTTCAAAACAAATGACTACAAATGGAATCCCAAGAAAGATATAATATTGGTGCAGTCCACTTATAAAACAAAGTCAAAAGAGGTAACAATTTTATGGAAAACAAATGTAATTAACCCAGAAATCATTTCTAAGTATGAAGATAAAGAAGGCCTTATGACATTTGTAATAGTTAAATATAATAACAGATTATGGACCCAAGCCGATCTATATTGGTTTCCAGGCATTGGATCAGGAACTGTTAAAAAATACTTGGATTTCATTTCCAATAACTATAAAGGCAACTTAATATTAGGAGGAAATTTTAATTATATTTGATACTTCTGAAACTACAAATAAAAGACCACTGTGTACACCTACTGTATCAAAAGCTTTACACAAGTGGGTAGAATCATTTCATCTTGAAGATACTTTCAGATTTATAGATGATAAATCTTTGTTGTTTTCCCATCAAGATCACAGATTTGGTACCCAAACTAGAATAGATAAAATATTTACTGCCCATGACTTACACTCTAAAATCCTTACTTTTTCAATCACTCCCTGCCCCTTTTCAGACCACAATTCACTGATACTAAAACTTCAAAATGGGTACAAACCATTACTCTTTAACTCCAGAATTCCAGCATATATAACTAAAATTAAAGAGTTCAAACCCTGGCTATTATCTGAATTTGAGTTCTTCTTAGATATTAACTACACATAAAATAATGATATGGGACACATTAAAAGCTTATTTATATATATATATATATATATATATATATATATATATATATATATATATATATATATTTATATATATATATATGGCAATACCCTAACTTGGTATAAAAAAAAATCAGAAAATGGGATTCTGAATTATTAGATCTACAATCCAAACTTTTGTCAGTAAAAGCTGAAAAAAAATCAAGACAATTTGGAGATGAAAAAGAAAGTAGAAGTATTAAACAATAAATACAACGAAATTCTAACACATAAAACTAGTTTAACTCTAGAAAAACTAAAAATTAATACTTTGGTCACTTCTCCCAAATATCTACATAATTTATCTACAAGAATCAAAATACAATCAGAAGCTAATAACATTAAAAGTATCTTTCATGAAAAGAAATGGGAAAATGTCTCGGATATAGGTGACATTCTTGATGCCTATAGAAATCGCTATATGGAACATTTCCAAAATGAAAATATACATACTGATCAATTAAATCTAGATGAAAAATGTTCCAATATAAAAAAACAGAAAATGTAAAACTAGATCTCCAAGCACCCATATCCTACAAAGAGATTACAGATACAATAAAAGAAGGTAAAAATAATAAAGCTCCAGGTATAGATGGCATAATTATGGAAATATATGAACTTTTTCCTTCAAAGATACTATCCCTCTTCCATAAAACTTTATTAGAAATTCAGTCACAAGCTTTAATTCCACCCTCATGGAGATATTCCTTAATCACACCAATCCTAAAGGAAAACAAATCCCCAAACCTCTGTACCTCATATAGACCTATATAATTATTAAATAATGATTATAAGATATTTATGACAATATTAACTAACAGAATGCAAATACCACTATCCAAAACAATAAGTAATGATTAGACTGGATTTATATGTCATAGACACACACACGACAATATTAAAAGGATAATTTCTCTTATACATTATGTTAGCAAAGAAAACAAAGAAACACTCATAATTGGCCTTTGAGTCCCTAAATTGGGACTATTTATTCAAAATCCTAATGCTATTTGAATTTTTGGCATCCTTTATTCATCTACTAAAGAATATATATATATATATATATATATATATATATATATATATATATATATACACACACACACACACACAAATAATTTAGCATATGTCAAGTTAGGTCCTTTTACCTCTGAATCTATACATATAACAAAAGGCACTAAACAAGGATGTCCCATGTCACCAATACTATTTGCTCTGGCTATTGAAATATTGGCAGATTTAATTCGTAACAATATAAAAATCAAAGGAATAGATGTTTATGAACAATACAATTCTAAAATAATGCTATTTGCTGATGACATATTACTAACATTATCTAACGCAAAAGAGACATTAGAAGAATTAGATATATTAATTGACAAATTATACATGAAAGAACTGCAAACTAAGGGGATCACATCATAGGGAAACAAGAATCTACCTTAAAATAGCTAGGAATTGAGTTATGCAATGATAATAATGAACTAGTCTCAAAAAAACTACAATAATATCATTAATACAATTAAAGTCTCTGTGGGAAAATGGAACAAAATAAGATTAACATTTTAAGATAGACTACAGTTAATAAAAATGGTTTTACTGCCCAAGAGCCTACATACAGCCTTGGCAATACAACTGTTACCAGAAAAGAATATACTTAAAGAAATAAATTCATGCCTAATAAAATATTTATGGTTTCCCAAAAGAAACAGAATAGCATGAATACATCATATCAGACCATGGAAACAGGGAGGATTAAACTTTCCTGACACAGAAACATATATAAAAGCATCAATATCTAAAAAAATTTCAGACTGAATAAGTCCAAATTACTTTGCAAATTGTAAAGAATTACTAAGCGTAATATTAATGAATGAATTTGATTTACAAAAAAAAATTCAAATAGATATAAAGAATCTGCCATGGCACATATTATGTATTAGTCTGCAATATCACATAACTAAACCCACTAAAACTTGTATGATTAATTATTACATTGACTCATTTAGGAAAATTGTTTATGCAAATATAGACTTAAAATATGGTTTGATCTTTTAACACCATTTATAGTCACCAAGAACTTTCCACATAAAATATTTAGAGAAATTATTAATTCCTGGGAACAGAAAGGATTTGTTTGTTGGCTCCAATGTATCAAAGAACTAAAAGTTTTGATATGCAAGTAATACTAACAATATACAAAATTCCACAACAGGACTGGCTAACTTTGCAGAGTATGCTATCATACTCGCAAGATTTAAGTAGAATAATTAATAATTCTTCATTTAAAGAAATACATATATGAAATCATATATAATGACTTTGACATGGGAAACAGTATTTCAGAGTTTTACAAAATATTGATAAACTATAAAACAACACGCAAAACCTCATATTGGAAACATATAACTAAAGGACATCCAATATAGTTAACTGAAGATATTAAAACAAATATATTATTATCAATAAAATATACATCCTTCTTACAATACTGAAAAGTTTTTAATTGGAAATGCTTGCACAGAGCATTTTTAACCCCAGACAGAATCAGCAAAATTAATTCTTCCATTAAAGGAAGATGATGGAGATGTGAGCAAGTACTCAATGCAGATTGGAACCACATTTTCTTTGATTGTGTTAAAATTAAGCCATTTTGGAATGGTATTAATAACTTTTTACAAGCCTTATTTAATGACTTGTTTTATTTAACTAAAACTCTTGTATTATTAAATGTAAACAAAGGTTCTCAGTTGAAAAGGTCAAACATGTATCTTGTATGGACTATACTTGCAATCTCAAAGAAGTGTATAACAAGAAAATGGAATACAAACACAATACTGAAGACCACAGCATTATTGGAAATTAAAATTAAAGAACTAAGAATTTATCCAAAGCCATTTATCAACAACCCTTGTGGAAAAGTTTTATCTCTGATTGATACCATAAAATGACCGATTAGACACCCTGATAATGGATTGGACATACTTATACAGTAATTGTACATATTAGACATGTTATAGTGTTAGGCTAATGTAAATAGTGTAAACAGTTAATTTAGATGATATTTATTAATATTATGGAATTTAAAAGGGAGGGGTGAGCCATTACTGTTAGTTCCAGCTGAACCACATGGACCAGGGGAGGAATCTACGTATGAGGTAGTGTACTTTTGCAGTTGCTAGGTTATATTCTGTAAAACTGGCTAAACCTAGCTTGCGCCTACATATCCTTGGGTGAGTCCCATCACAAATAAAGTTGGCTATCAGTTTATGGAACTTTTCTAAATATTCAGACTTGCATATATGTGCATGGTGAAGAAAGGTCTGATGCTCTGATTCCAGCATTATACTTTAACAGCAAGCTCATCCAGCAGTGGCTTTCGATTGACTGCAAAGATTTCACCAGGATATTTGGTGAAAATGATACCAAGGTATTTATATTCTGTTACCACCAACCAGCACTCTCTGTCCTTAGAGATGTTAAGTTGTTCTTGGTTAACCTGGATAATGGGAATATAAATGTCTGATGCTCATTTATTTCCAGGCCTGTAAGGGGATCCAAGTCATTAAAGCAGGGTAGCACCCATTTGTAGCAAACCTGGGGCTGTTTCATCCATACCACACAGTTATCAACAAACAAAGTTAATGTGCATATTCCTTTGTTTTGTACTGGCATTGATATACAGTTGCAACTTTCTGTCAAGGTACTGAATGTAAACTTCAGCAATAAGGGTAAAAATCAATGGAATAGAGGGCAGCCTTGTTATAAACTGCAATGGAGTTGAATTGCTGCAAAATTAATTCCATTTGTGGTGATGCAAGCAGCTGGGCTACTGTCCAATCATTTATATCATGAGATAAATGCTTGTGAAAAGGCAATACCTTCTAATATCTCCCAAAGACCCTATCATACGATCAAGTCAAAGGCCCTACTAAATTCTATCTAAATGGTAGCTACATCCATGTTAATGTTCCAACATCATGGACGTACACTTAGCCATAGCCTTGTTAGATCGAGATCACCTGATCTTTTTCTGATAAACCCTTGTTGGACAGGAGAAACTAGCTTGGACAGGATGTCTATGATACAATTCACTAGAATCTTAGCACGAATCTTCTGGTGAAGTTATAATAATGCTATGTGATAGCTAGTGAGTAGTGTGGGGTCTTTGCTGGGTTTAGGGAACATTAGGACCTTGGCTAGTCTATATTCATTAGGGAAATGCCTATATCTATGCAGAGCTTCAATATATAGGTCTGTATATTCCTTGATAAAATGCAGCATGAGTCCATTAGGACACAGGGCTTTGTCTTTAATGAGTCCTCTCATGACATTCCTGGTTTCCTCTGTTGAGATTGATTTTTCTAGCTCGATTATGTCATCCTGGCATGGTAGTGTTAGATAAAGCTCTTGAATGGATGGCCTCCAATCACTTAGCTGACCTGTCTGCATCACTCCTTTGGATCTAATCAGACTATGCATTAGAATGCATTTGAATTTAGTTGGATTACTGGTAAGGATATTGTCAGGACCCTTCAGTGCAGTAATCATCACACTTCTACATCTTTCTTGTACTATTCAGGCTATCAGTCTTTGGGAAGTTATCCCTTTGGATCAGTAGAACTAATATCTAATCTATAGCATTCCCATCTGTGTTGAGTTTACATACACTGCATCTATCTTGCCTTATTTTTCTCCACCTGGATGAATATTAATATTGCTTTGTCTTTATATCTTGAGAATGTATATTGTTTTTAAAGTTCTTGGATATTTGTTGTAAGCATTTTTGTAGTACAGCTGCTAATCTGAAATCTATTTCCTTAATTTACCCTCTTTTTCACTTGATAGCAAGTTTAAAGGCTCCCCATTTCATCCATGGAGATATCTCCTAAGTGGAAAAAATGTCCCAGTAATGTCTAATGGCTTGCCTTATCAGACTTTCATGTGTTTCTATTTTGAGCAGAAGGAAATCAAATGTACGGTCTAGAAATGGTCGGGGAGATGAATAATGGTTGGCTACCAGGAGAAGAGACGAATAGTCAGACCACATGTTCATTACATGCTTGACTAATGTGATAAGCATCGAGGAAGAAAAGCCCCACCACATATCTACCCTACTGACAATTGTCACCTTTGGGGTAACATAGGTAAAGTCATTCTTCAGAAGGCGTGACAGTTGTCAAATATCGGCCAGCCCCAGATCTTCCATCATCACCTTCATGTACCTCGAGATTTTGTGGTGTCTATTAATACCTGCTGGCAGCCTTTCTAGCTGCAGATCTAATATGGTGTTAAAATCTCTTCCTATGATAAGATGTTTAGCATTATCTTTTAATGTAGTAATAGAGGAGTGAAATTTGGCAAGAGAGACATCCTGGTTAGACCCATAGAAATTCCCTTGTGGCCATTTACCAGAGGTTACGCTCACTAACATGACTGTCCATCCACCCTGTGAGTCATTTTTCACTTGCATTTGATCTACCTCACAGAGTGTCTGATGAGAAGTAAAATGCTTTATTTTTTTGCCTGATTCATAGCAGGTCCCTGTACCCTACCCTTTCCTGAGTTTACAGAACCTTTGAGTCTGCTTGTGCTTAAGTTTGCTTTCTTGTAAGAGTATCACCTGGGTTTTTCTTTTACCTTTTAAATATATTACAGAAGTTCCTTCTGTTTTACTGGTGTAGAAATCCTTCTGATGGTGATTTCTTCCTCAGCCCTGACTGTTGCAAGATAATATGCAACAAATATTATAACCATTTGTTGACCGGCTGGTCTCCACAAATCATAGTAGTATTTACAAAACGAAGGTACATTACAAAGGTTTGCCATTCAGTGCATTTTACTGCATTTTTGCTTATAAAAAAGAAAAAATCCTACTACATAACAGCTATGGATAGTCGTCACACATTATTGTTAATAGAAAAGTAACTAGCTTATACAGGTATGAGGATTAGTATCTAGGGACAAGTGAGGTAGTTAGTCAGGGTTAACACAGGGGCATCTGAGTGACTAGCTGCTAGTGCTCATACATATCCCCCGGCATCTGTCCCCCTCACAAAGCAATCTGAGGGAGAGGGGATACAGCACACATTGGTCATATTTCAACAAGCTTTGCCTGCTCTGTACTGATGATCAAGATCCTGCCCTTGACTTACATAGACTCATGGATTTCATAGGTTCATAGATTCTTAGGAGTTTCCTAGGCTAACAGCCCTAGAGCCCTTACAAGCCTAGGCATATTTATCCTGATTTGCCCCAGTTGTCAGTGGTTAGGTGAGAGAAGTTCACAGAAGTAAGGTTAGGAAGTTAATACAATAACTCTGACTTCTGTCCAGGAGGACCACCATTCCCCACCCCAGGAGTGAATTTTGATCACCAGGATTTGGAGGTTCTGTTTTTGAAGAGGAGGAGGGATTTGAGCGTTTCATTTTAAGTGTATTTGTCCAGAGAAGTGTCAGTCTCTTTATCTGTATCTATCTCTTAGGTTTACTTGCACACTGGGTGTACACACAGACACAGAGAGACATCCTGATATGGCTGGGGTGTAAATAGGTCCTGCCCACCCTACCTCTGCTAAAACGGACCCCATTTTGTGATGATTGTATGACAGCAGTCTTCTTCAAGACAGTATTAGAACTACTATTAGTCTTAGTTATAACTTATAACTTTTCTGTAAAAAAAGCATAGTAAATCAGCCAATTTACAAACTCCAATAGTCTGTTTCCTTTTTTTCTGTAAAAAAAGCATAGTAAATCAGCCAGTTTACAAACTCCAATAGTCTGTTTCCTTTTTGAAACAGAATACCGGAGTTTGTACAGTGTTTTCCGGTCTACCAGAGAATCAGTTTGATTTTTGGATAGTCCGGAAAAAAAACAGAGGGGTGGTAACCCTAGGTGTACAGAGTGTGAAGTTTTTGAAATAAAATCATATATCTAGAATTACTCTTTGAGTGGCAAATTGCTCGATAAAGTGCAGTCTCCATTCACCAAAGTTGGCTGGGGTTCTCCACTCTAGGAAGCTTCCAATGATTTCACCTCAGTTACTTCAATCTCCTACTCAGGAAAGTACATATCTAAAGTTCCCTTGGTGTCATCCTAATTGGTTAAAGTGAGTAGGGGGTTGTATTTATTCTGTACATCCCAGTCATTATAACCATCTATGTCCTTATTGTCATTACAGTGTGGGGCTTTCCACACACTTACAGGTGTTTCACACTCAGATTTAATGGCAGAGGGCATTAGAGGTCCCTGATATTTTTTGGATGTAACCTGAGAGATTATTGGAATTTCTTTGGTCATCTTGGCAGTGTCCACATAGAGCTTCTGCCTGACATTGGGCCGTGTGGCTAAGAATTTCTCCATTTCTTCAGTTGTGGAAAAACTGTATGACTGGCTGCCTTTAGCAAAGCATAACATGGCCGGAACCTGAACTGTGAAACTCTGTTATATGAAGTGTATAAGGTAAGGGGCCAATGCTTTCCTTTTTAAAAGCAATGTCATGTAATATTCCAGTTTAATTCTGACAAAGAATCCAGCAATGCAAAGATCAGCCCACATTGAGCTAGCTTACCAAAGAATAAGTTCTCTGTACAAAATCTTAAGGCATCCAATAATAAATTGACAAGGATATTGGTTATTTTTTTGTCAAGGTGTAATCCTATGTGCACACTTGAATAAGGGTGCTTCCATTCCTCCTAATAATTTGTGCACTTCTTTTAAAATAAAGCCCCTGGGTTGAGTACATTCCATATGTTTCAGGAGGCCTAGGACATGTAAATTGTTGTACCTTGCCCAGGTCATCAATGTTATCATGCAGCTGAGGAACCATGGCTCTTATTTGGGATGTGTTTGCCCCATTTCTCTTCAGTTATTGTGAGTTCCTGGTGATCTCCTGTTGTCGGGCCATTAATACAGTGTTAATACAGTGTACAGGTGCATTAGATGTGCTTCATGATTTTTGGTCATATTTTTGTTATGTGGTTGATATCCGCTGCTGATTGCAGTAACATTTTGATGAGTATAGACAGTTATCAGTGATGTTCTCCATGGGCACCATTATAACCAGAGAAATCTAGTCAGGAGTTTCTCCAGTATTAGCAGTGATTTCCATAGGGCCAACAAATAGCTGCTCCCAGGTATCCATTCTAATAACTTACTCAAAGATGCTGAATTGCCTCCAGTTCATTATTTGACAAAACAATTGGGAAGAAAGAGGTTGTATGGGAAGAGGCTCGAGCTAAATTCTGTCTGCCATTTGCACGTGCTTGTGATCAACTGAATAAAGGGAAGGAAAAGATGGAAACTGGTTTATGAAAGTGCAATGAGGGGAGCAGGAAAGTTAGAAGTGCATGTAAGGTTAATGCAAATGTCTGTTATATACAGAAAGTTCATGGAGGTTAAACACTGACTACTTTATTTTTAAAGTTAGTATAAGAAAATGAGAGATGTATTTATTCTCGGGGGAGAAAGGAGAATGTGTGAGATACAAATGCTGCACAATCATTCCAGAAGTGAAATAAAACTTGGAATCACTTATGTATACACAGGTTCATAAGTACTAGGCTAGCTGTTCTTGTGGGCCATTTTAAGCCTAACCAGTTTCCCTTTTGATGCTTGAATTAACCTATCCTATTTTGTTAAAGATTCCTCTTACCCATCCTATGGTCAATAATTATATAATATTCCTAGTGAGAATAACTGTGATCATACCACAGATAATTTGAGGGTCCCATGGATGGGATAAAGCATTTAGGAGCTGCCTCTGTCCATTAGTAATGAAAAGGACAGTCCTGGGGTAAATTTTCTGTTTTCCATCTATAGATCCAAGCTGGAATCAAATATGGGCATGGATGAGATGTTTGATATGGATGAGATGTCTATTCCAAAGCAGTGGTATCCTCTGTAAGATAAATATGACCCTCCAAACCATTCTGTTGATGTTGCAGAAGAGGTGTACATCCCTAGAGTAAGTATTTCTTATGCCATTTGACTTACTGATGTGCAGTAAATCCATCAGTTTTGGGAAAGAGTATGCCTTTTATGCCAAACGCAGGTCACCTCTTAATGATCTATAGGATATTCTTCTTGAGCTAGGCTTATATAGGCTCCAGGGCTGTTAGCCTAGTACACACCTATGAACTTGTGAACCAACTGCAGTGACAGGGCTTTGTGTTGGTTCATGTAGGACATATTGTTTACGCTTTGTATCTTTTTGTAAGGTATCTCTGTGTGTTCCAGTTGTTGCATGTGCCTGGACAAATACATGCCAAACGGGGCATTATACTCACTGATTGGTTTAATGAGGGTTGTATAAAAAGGATCAATTGGAAAAAAGACAAAGGCAAGGGTATACTCCAAATCACTTTATACAAAATAAAGGTAAGCGTTTTCGAACACTGCCAATGAGTGAACTTCTTCAGACAAACAAAAGTTACAAATGCTACAATATATAAAAAACTCTCTCAGTGACATCATCAGCTCATTAAACATTTAAAGGTACATTCAACATTTAAAACATTTCTGTAACAACTTTACGAACATAAGTAAATCAATTCACCCCTATTTAAAATATATCCTGAATTGATATATATATATATATATATATATATATATATATATATATATATATATATATATATATATATATATATATATATATATATATATATATATATATATATATATATATATATATATATATATATATGTGAAGTACACAGATGTCCTCCTCACCAAACTGAGTAAGGATAGAGTCACAGTTAGCTGCCTTTACAGGGCTAGGATCCATCAAGTCACACAGGCTATCAGGTCATTGAACCACAGGTACCAGCATGACTCTGTCATAGTCCATGTGGGTGTTAATGATCTGAGGCATACCTCCACTGACTACATGAAACAAGACATGATTGGGCTTGCATATTATGTTTCCTAGGCAGGTATGAGCCTAGCACTGAGCAGCATACTACCTTTTACAAGGATGATGCTGCATTTCCAGAAGAAAATGATTGCTTTTAACAATTGGCTTAGCTTCTGGTGTCAGTCCAGGTGGGTACAATATTTGATGGCCTGGGAGGACATAGTTGACAGGCCAAGCTGCTTTGCCAGGGATAGTCAACACTTGTTCTCTCTAGGCTTTCAGATATTGGCAAAGTCTTTTTCCACCCCACAGTGCCTTTTTAGTCAATGCCAAACTGATAAACCTATTAACTTAACTGGACCAGTAAATGAATATCTGAAGGTGGTACTACTCAATGCTAGAAGTCTTAACAAGAAACTCCACTCTCTGCAAGCTTTCCTTTCCCTGGAAAAGTGTAGTCATCTGTATGGCAACCGAGACATGGTTTAAATTCACTGACAATACCTCAGCAGTGCAAGGTTGTAATGCCTTTAACACCTTTAGTCCAACTACTGCACAAAAGGGAACTTAAAGTGGAAGAGTCTCAGTGTATATTAAAACCAATCTCACATCTAGACTAGTTAAAGTGTATAACCCACTGAAACTCATACATGTGTAACTCACCATAAACAAGGTGTCATATCATATCCTTGCAACCTATAGGTCCCCCTCCATGGACCAGGAAACCCATGCTACCTAATCAATGTACTAGAGTCAATCACCGTTCAACCCAATAAGATACTTATGGGGAGAGCTTAACTACCCCGCTATACATTGGGAATCCTACAGCACTTCTAATGCACAAGTCCAGTGATTCCTAAACTTTTTTAATACCAGCATCCTGGAACAGTTGGTCCATTCTCCTACCAAGGGTACAAACATGCTTGACTTTGTACTCACGAACATGGGGGACCAATGTTCCTCACCCAATGTAATATCTTCAATTGTCAGATCTGACTGTAAGGCAGTATTACTTGAAAAAGAAATTAAATCCGTGGGTCCAGTGAAACCAAAAACCTTTAGGAACTATTCCAAGGCTAACCTCTCTCAACAAAGCAACACTTTGGCTAAATTCTAAGCATCCCCAATCCCTGCAAACACCATAGCATACACTGAGCTATTTGCAGAATGTCTATACAGCCATATTGATAGCTGTACAGAGTGAGCTGTGCCCATTTGTATTAAGAATAAGACAAACTCAAAAGACAAGCCACCCTGGTAGAATCACAATGTCAATCTGGTATACAACAAAAGAAAAAACAATTTGGCCATGCATGGTAGGAACAAAGCCATACATACTAAAGCCCCCTGACCAATCTAAAAGGCAGCTAAGAGGGTTAATTAATACTTCAAAGCCTAAATTTGAGGAAAAAAATAGCTTCTCAGGCAGAGGACAACCACAAAGCTTTCTACAGATAAGTCAATAACCTCAGAGAAAATACACAACAATGCATAGAACTTATTGTAAATGGCATCACCCACACTAAACCAGAGGCCATTGCCAAACTTTTGGATGACAGATTCAGCTCAAATTTCTCCCCCTACTCCTACCCCTGATATTCCAAAGGAAATACCACATAACACAATCCCCCTGACCATTACTAGAGAACAGGTCATTAATGCACTTTCCAAGGCCAAAAACACTGCATCCATTGGCGCCGATAACATCCCGGGATATTTAATAAATATCATGCTAAATTACCTCTCTGGCCCACTTGAATCACTTTTCAACTGGTGCCTTCAGTCAGGGTTTGTGCCCAAGGAATGGAAGATGACTGCAGTCATTCTCCTGCACAAAGGTGGGTCCAACCACTGATCTGGGTAATTACAGGCCCATAAGTCTTACCAGCCTCACATGTAAGGACATAGAAAGAATCATCTTGGATATGATACATGAGGACATAGGTAACCAGAAACGCTAGATCCATCACAGTTCGGCTTTGTTAAAGAAAGGTTGTGCCGATTAAATCTGGTGGACTTTTTTGAGAAGGTCACCAAATAAGTGGATGAAGGTAAGACTGCGCACATAGCTTACCTTGACCAGGCCAAGGTTTTTTATACAATACCCCCCTTAGGCATTATAGACAAGCTCACTAATTTAAATATTAACCCTTTTATCACCCACTGGATAGCCAACTGACTCAACGATAAGACCCAGGAGGTCAAAATAGGTGAGGCCACTTCCACCAAGTGGCCAGTCATTAGTGGAGCCCCCCTCAGGGCTTGTTACCAGGTCCACTCCTTTTTGGCATCTATTTCTCTAAAATGGAAGCAAATGCTAAAGGTTTATGGCTGATGAAGTTTGCAGATGATTGGGGTTATCATCAACTCCCCTGCAGACACTACCATTCTTCAAGAAGGTCTACCTCTGACTAACAAATGGTGCCAAAGTCATGGTCTTAAGCTCAGTGCTAAAAAATTGCATGATTGCACCCTTTGAGAAGTCAAACATCTTGGCTAATTACCATGTTGCTAATACACCCCTAAGAGTAGACAAAGTGGTCAGGGATCTCGGTACACACATAGACAGTAGTCTTAACTTCAGCCACCATATGGCCACCGTGGTGAGGAAGTCCTTTTATGTTGTGCACTTATAAGTAAGGGCATGGTATTTAGGTCCAAAGAGGTCACTATCCAACTGTACTTCACCCTTATCAGACCAGTCATAGAGTACAATACTCCCATTTGGTATGTACCTGACCAAGTATATACAGCAACTAGAGCAACCTCAGAGGTTCCTTACAAAAAGAATACAAGAAGTAACAAACCTGCCTTACAGAGCACCTTAAAGTCCTTTCCCTTTACTCAGTCTCCTATAGATTTCTGAGGGGAGATCTATGCCTGGCTTACAAAGCATCCGCAAACCCCACACTTATGAATCTCCTAAATAGTCAAAGAGCACCAGAAATACAACTTCTAGGGACTTGAATTTTGTCTGTGGCTTAAACAGAATATGCTGGAGAGACAGATACATGTTCCAGAGTCTGTCATGTTCCAGAGTCTGTCATGTTCCAGAGTCTGTCATGTTCCAGAGTCTGTCCCTCCTATGGAACAGGCTTCCCATCCATAAGAAGCTGAGTTTGGCCATTACCCAGAATAAGTACAACCTAGACGAGTGGATGGGAAATTTACACCAGGCCCTGCACCCATGTCCTTTATGGACACAGCCTATAAATACCTGGCCCTCAGTGTACTATTTGGATGCAGGATATCATTACATTATTCTTTAAGGGAAACTTGGCTAGGCTTAGAAAGCCCCCCCCCCCCCGGGGTTGTTAGCCTAGTAACAGTGTAATAATCTATGAATCTATAAGGAATGGATAGATTGGCCTAAACTCTGGACTGAAGTGTGTGCTTTTGTTTAGAATTAATTCCTGGGAAATGCTGTACAGAAGTGAAGAGACATATGAAGGAACATCTTTAGTGGCACACCAGGCTGGTATTTGTTTGATATCTATTGTGCAAAGTTAACTAACCAAGCTGGAAATGTATAACTCTAGCTCATTGAAGGAGGTGAGATGGGAGGAATAACTTGGCCAGTAACTGAAACTTGCAAAGCTGCTCTTTGTAAAATGTTTTTTTTTTATCTCAGTAATTTGTTGACACTTTTGCAAGTTTCTTTCAGATAATGTGTAATATATCAATAGGAACATTTGTAAAACTCAATGCAGACCAGTCAATGACACGTGATCTGCACACTCTCTCAATTTTTTTCAGTTGTGCCTTTTTAAGTCAATGGAAGTTTAGACTGAGAACAAATGGTAAGCCTACCTTTCCCCTCACAATCTGAGCTCTCATACTGCATTATGGGGCAGATTTAGCTTTGCAAAGGAATTGAGATGTTTGCTCCCATCCGGACAGACAAGGATTCTTCTTCTTTTTTCAGCTTTTCCCATTTAGGGGTCGCCACAGCAGATTGCCTTGTCCACTCATGATTGGCACTGGAGTTTTACGGTGTCGAGTTGCCAGCCTGGCACCCAACCTTCCACATAAAAAATAAAATTAGGAATCTTACTTTACTGCAGGCAGCTTTGTGAGGTTCAGTAATTCATGGCAAGGCAAAAATATGTTTTTTCATTTTCCCATAGTGGTCCTTTAAGTTAAGCTGTAATCTTGGGCTGTCGTGTGGGGGATGGGTTGTAAAAGTGCGCTGATTATAATATATGTAGATGTGAAATTTTTTCTTTTAGTTCTGCATAGATAAATGTCTGTATTAATGCCATTGGTTTCAGCTAATGACATACTTTTTTGTTTAAGCAAGTTTTTTTAAATAAGCGAGCGCAATGTTATGAGTAGTTTTCCTTTAGCAATAAGTGTTCACTGTTAGTTGAGAAGTGAGTTCTTTTCTTATGTTTCCATGAAAACAAGCTGAGTAAAGGTTGTTGTGTCTTTTGGTTTATCACGGTTAGGGGTCGCCACAGCGGAACTCCGGTCCGCTAATGATTAGTAGTGGATTTTTACGTGCCAAGTTACCAGCCCTGACACACAACCTTCAACGAAGGCATGTCCATTCACGTATGCCTCCAGTATAGCTGAGAATCGAACGGGACGTCTTGCTGTGAGGCGACAACGCTACCGCAGCAGAAGGCATTAAATCAAGAGGTCTGAACATCATTTATGAGAGAAACAACACTAAAAGGTAAAAGGACAAGCAGCTCAGTAAACATAAACTTTGAAATTATTGAAGTGAATGAGAGATAGCTTTTCTGGTAACTAAATATTTTAATGCATTTATTAGAGCAATGTATAATTTAGTTTTATTTAAAGATATCCAGTGAACTTTTTAAAGCTAAAAGTTAACATTTTTTTAAAGCATATAAGCTGCTTTTTTCACATCTGGAAGGAGAATAAAGATAAAACAAGAACAGACAGCAACTAGTCTAAGTGGTTTTCATTAAAGCAAAATGTCTCATGAAATGTGACATAGGTTCAAATAGAGATGACAAGAAACAATTGTACAACAGGGTGGTTTTCAGTGGAAGTTTATGAAAATATTTGGTACAGAAGATGTGAATTCAGTTGTAGGAACTTGGAAATAATTTATATATTATTCCCCAAGGTACAAAGGTACAAAGACTAGACAGAAATTATGTTTTACAGGAAAATATGCATTTAATTAAAAGTTTCAACACATATCCAATAACTATTTCAGATCATGCATCACTAACAACTAAAACAAAAATGCAGGGTAATGAAGTACAGTTGAGACACTGGCACTTCCCCCAATCTACCTGTTAAAAAGAGATGAGTTTAAGGAATGGATAGTGGAAATTATTCAAGAGTTATTAAGGAAGATAGGAATTTCAAGTTATAGCTAGTGAGTGGGATACAATGAAAGTTGAGTTTAAAAATAAGTTAGAATTAAAAGAAAAGGAGATATGGTTAAGAAGTAACAAGAATTATTCAGAAGGACTGACAAAAGGTTAAAGGAAGGGAAATCTCGCATAAACAAGAAGAGGTGCAAATGCAGACTGCTAAAGATAAAATAATGGCATATATGGATGATATGCATGAGTTTAGAAAGATTGCTGTTAAGCAACAGTTTTTGATAACTCCAGAGAACAACTTTTAGCACAATCACTTAGAAACTAGAAAGGGTTGTTGCTAAACTTAGGGAGCCTAAAACAAATAAAATAAAGTGAGATCCTGTAGCGTTATTAGATATATTTTGGAAATTGTATGAAAATTTCTATAAACTACATGAATGGGGAAATTAAGGAAAAAACACAAATGGAAATATTTTTGGAAGACTTAAGTATGGCAAGCTTACAGGTAGATGATGCTTAACGATTAACAGTTAAGATAGGAGGAGATGAGATAAAAATGGTGATGTATAATCAATCTGTAGAAATGTCTCCAAGCATAGATGCTATTCCTGTGGAAGTTTGGAAGCTAGAAGGGAAGAAATTGGTAAAGATCTGAATGGTTTTATTTAACAGTATTTTAAAAGCAGGAGAATCACCAACATCCTGGAAGAAAGCTATGGTGGTTGTAATACCTAAATACGGTAAAGACCAATCATACCCAGCTTTATATAAGCCCATTTCAGTTTTAAATTGTGATTATAAAGTGTTCATGTGTATAATAGCTAAAATAATGACAACAGTTTATCAATGTGGTTTTGTAGAGGGGAGGCAAACATTTGATAACATTACTAGAACAATGATGTTCCAGAAGGAAGTAGATTGTAAGAAAAGTCCTTTGTTGCTGGTGGGTCTTGATGCAGAGAAATCATTTGACAGATTAAGCTGGGATGTTATGAGTAGGGCAAAGGAAGCATTTACACTCCCTGTTACAATAATAAGGTTAATTAGGAGGACATACAAGGGATCAGCGGCAAAAATTAAAGTGGGAGGGTTCATCTCTCTGGTAAATTGTGTCTGAACAGAGGAACCAGGCATGGGTGTCCTCTTTCCCCTTTGTTATTTGTGTTATTTTTAGGGCCACTGGCAAAGAAAACAAGAGTCTCAGAAATTCAAGGATATAATTGGTATGGTAATAAAGAAAATTTGGCTTTATCTACAGATCATATTGTTTTGTACCATATACAACCAGACAAGGACATCTAAGTGTTGTGGAACATTCTACAACAGTTTCAAGTTTTTGGAGATATAAAATGAATGAAGGCAAAACAAAGAATAAAGCTGAAAACTGCATACCCACACATTAATTGGTTCAGTAATACCCATATTTATGGAGACATGATAAAATGAAGCATTTAGGAGTATGGATTAAAAGGATCCTTTTATGGCAGCTACGCATATGTGGGAAGAGACTAAACAGAAGGTAATACAAGAACTGAGAAACAGGAAACTCTTCTTTATGGATATGGATTGCAAGATACAAGTTGTGAAAATGTTGTTAGTGGAATTTGTTTTATATACATGTCAGACATACTTTTATCAATCAGATATGTCGTGAACAGTAATTAACAAAGTGTTGAAGGATTTTAAATGGGAGGAGAAGAGGGCAAGGGTCAAGGGGGATAAGTTGATCCTTCCAACAGAAATGAAACGCATGTATGGACCACAACAATAGATCCATGTTGTCTTATTTTTATCTGGTTCAACATGTGGGTTGTCAGATCCAGTCAGATCTGACCTCAGTGCCTTATAGCAAAGCTTTGGATCTGACAGCTCTGACTCCTCCCCTGCCCACAACTCCTCCTTCCTGACTGAATTATCTCAGATTGAGATGCTGACTGACCAAAAGATGCCACATTATGTAGAAAAAGGACAAAATGGGAAAATACAATAAACAGCATGTAGTGTATGAGATAGAAGGGGTTAGAGAGGGTCTAAAGGAGATCTGGCCAATCCCTATGGGAAAACAATGACAATTTGGTAGGGGGAATGAGAGAGGGGAGATGAACTAGATGAAAAAAAGACAACACAGATCTATTATTTTGCTAAGTCCATAACTTTCATATCCAATGCTGTCTTTTTCATCTGATTCAACGTGTCACAGATTCACAAACTATACAACAGGAACCTGGGTAGTCTCAAGGATAAATATTCCTTAGTATGGCAGAGCTAAAAGATGTGCAAATTCTGAACTGCACATCTAACTTGTAGTGAAATACAAAGGCGTCAGCAGAGGAGCAAGTTGCTGTGGCACATATGTCGCTGACAGGCATTCATTTTGCAAATGCTATTGAAGTTGCCATTGCATTAGTAGAGTGCACATTAGGCTTAGATTGTAAAGACATACCTCATGAATCACAGCTTTCTGAATGAACTTTGTGATAAGGGGAATTGGCAGGAAGGCATAAAGGAGACCTGGAGACCAAGGATGGACTACAGCATATCTTGGTGACTGTTCCTGTAGTGGGATGAGGGCAAAATAACTTCAGCAAATGTTGTTTAGTTATGAAGCAAAAAGGTCACAATAAGATTGGCCCCAGTGAGTGGCAATCTCCATTGTCACTGTTTTGTTGAAAGACCACTAAATTCTCATGGGTTCTCAGCAAAAAAGATATGGTCAGGTTCCACCCTGCTTGTTGATGCATCAAAGCACTTGACATATTGTCTGAGTGTATGACATTCACATCCTTGTGTAGATGGTCCTGAAATGCCTGCAACTTAAAGAGGACCACCCTTAACTCCAAGACATTGATTTGAAGTTTGGCCTCTAAGAAAGACCACATGCCCCCCCCCCACACACACACACACACACCTGAGAAGGAAAGTGTCAGTGGTCACTATGGCTGTGGGTATCAGAGGAAGGAAGTGTCTGCCTTGAGTTACTAAACTGGCTGAAATCCACCATAGATTGTGGTCTCTGTAGACTGCATAAGCCATACTCCATAGTGATGGGGATTGTGGCCACTGTACAGCTAGTGTCTACTGTGGAACTCTCACGTGATATGTGGATAAAGGAACCATCACTATAGAGGAAGACATTAGACCTAAAAGATTCAAGTCGAGCCTGGGGTGTGGGATGATTTATCACCTGGTGAGCTAGGGATCTGATTGATTTGAATCATGCTGAGGGAGGTTTTGCTATCTGACGTACATTATCTATGTGGCAACATATGCATTTTATGGATTAAGTAGGAGGTAGCTGACACTTGGTGGTGTTTATAGAAATGCTCAGGTAAGTTGTCATTTGTAACAGTAATGACTGATGTGTCAGGAGTAACTCCCTGGAGGTAGCAATTAGAAGCCAATCATCTAGATATTGGAAAACTTAGATCCACTGTAGCTTGTAATAGGCTGTTACAGTTGCCATTATCTTGATGAACACCCAGGGGTCATGGTAAGACCGAATGGCAGCATTCTGAACTGATAATGATTGGGTCCCTGCCAGAAATGGAGGACTGTCCAGGGTTGCCTCTGGATCTTGATATAATGGTAGGCGTCCTGGAGATTGATGACCCACATCCAATAGTCCTTCTTCAGCAGAGGTAAAATGTACTGTACTGTGATCATCTAGAACTTTGTTTCACAAACTGATTCAGATTGCTGAGATCCAATACTGGTCTGAGGTCACCTGTCTTTTTTGTAACTAGAAACAACCTTGAATAGACTCTAGATCTTAGTTGGTCTTTGGACCAGTTGGATGACTCTTTTGTCCAGCAAACTTGAAACGTCTGTTGCTGCTGATTCCAACAGATTGGTGGAGTATTGGGAATCTTTTACTTCATCTTTGGGAATTCTAAAAAGGGCATTGTATAACCCATGTTAATGATCCTTAGCATCCAAGAATCAGAAGTTAAAGTTTTCCAGGATAGATGGTGTAATCAGAAGCATCCCCCTACTGCCTCCAGAGTACAGCAGTCAGGCAAGCAATCAGGGATGCTGATAAGATTTCTCAGTGAATGATCCACGGAAACCTTGGTTTTGCAGACTGCCTCTGTCTGATGGGGAACATCCCATGGAACTGCCTCTGCCTCTGGGAGCCTATCCCCAGGAGTATCCTGGTAAAAACCTTGAGATTTTATGAACCACATTTTCCTTCTCTTTGATTCCTGGAGAAGGATCTGTGAGAGGTTGAAAATGGATTCCAAAGGCAGACAAGGTTTTATTGTCCTGCTCACTTCTGGTAAAAGTATCCTTGACTTTTGGTCCAAATAAAGTAGAGCCACCATAGAGGGCATTTATGAATTTCATCACAGAGCCACATCCAGGCATGACATCACATAGTAATTCCTGTGCCAGCTTCCTTGTCTCATTTTCTATCAGAGAAAGGGGAAGAAGAGGTTGCCTTCAGGTCTGAAGACATTTTGGACCCTGTCTGCAGGGAAAGAAGCCCTTTTAAAATACGTTTTTCCTTTCTCCCTTGGAGGGCTCTAGTGCCAAATCCAGCTCAAATTGAGCAACAATCCTGCAAGTGGGAAGGCCCCAAAAAGTAAACACACTGACTGTGGATCTTGAAGCAGTATTTTATGTCCAAAGGAGAGGAGGAACACTTCTTGAAACCCGTTGACTGCAATAACAGTGTTGCTGGATATATGTGTAGAGGTTGATGAAGTTAGCATGTAGGTTAGTTTTGTCGACTCTCACCACCCTGAAATATTATTTCTTGAGATAAGAGTTTTTCATGCAAGGAGGTTAGAGGTAGTGAGGGACAGTAGCAGATATTAGTATTTAAAGCACAGTGTCCTAGTACAAAGGAGGTTTCTGGCATTTGGGTCTCAGGATAGACTGAGGATGACACTAGGATGAGATATATATATATATATAGTCGATGGAAGAAGGGAGGCAATCCTTGGGTACCCTTAAGAGGAAAATCCCTGATTCTTAGGTTCATAGGTTCATAGATTGGTACTAGGCTATCAGCCCTAGGGCCTATACAAGCCTAGCCATAACAATTCCCTGGATATTTCTTCCCACAATATTTACTTCCCTGGACCCCTGTCTAGCAGGGCGACTAACATGATTCCCAGGGTGCATTTCCTATCTCCCGTCCAGTCATCAAGGTTCCTTTTGAAGAGGGCCAAGGAGGTGCTCTGCTTGACATGTATGGGCAGTCTATTCCAGAGTATGGGGAGTCTCTGGGTCAGGAACCTATCCCTCCAGCATGTTTTATTCATTGTGATGACAAGGTTTAGATCTCTGGAGCGTATGGCTCTAAGGGATTGGGATTTCTTTAAGTGGAGCATGTCCAACAGCTCAGGATTTGACATGGCCTTGTATGTTAAGCAGAGATTACCTCTGAGTAGACAATATGCCACAGAGTATAGCTGGAGTTTTTTTCGATGGTCAGCATATGGCATCTGCTTTAGGCCTGTGATTCCTTTAGTGAGGTATTTCTGCGGCCTTTCCAGCTGTTGCAGATGTCTTGTGAGGTACATATCAAATGGGGTGTTATACTCTATAATGGGTCTAATGAGGATGAGTACAGTGGGACAATGACCTCCTTTTTCCTGGATGAAAAGCCCTTTGTGATGAGGTGTGCCACACAGAAGGATTTCCTGACTGTTGTGGCGATGTGGTTATCGAGGGTGAGACCACTGTCCACCTGTGTTCCTAAGTCTCTCATCACAATTTCGGTGTTTAGTGTATTGCCACCTATGTGGTAATTCAGGGGTACATGGCTTTTCCCAAAGGGGATAACTATACATTTCTTGGCATTAAGCTTGATCCCATGGCTCTGGCACCAAGCATCTGTTTCTGTAAGGCCATTTTGTAGAATATCCACATCATTTGGGGATTCAGTAATGGCTCCCAGTTTGCAGTCATCTGCAAACTTTGTTAGCCAGAGTCCCTTAGTGTTGGCCTGTACTTCAGAGACGTAGATGCCAAACAAGAGCGGTCCCAGGACTGAAGCCTGAGGTACTCCACTTTTCACTTGTCTGGAGCTGTATTTGGAGTCGGCTACTTTTACAATCTGGGTTCTGTCAGTAAGCCAGTTGGCAACCCATCGAGTGACGTAGGGATTTATGCCCAGCTTAGTAAGTTTATCTATGATTCCAGAGTGGGGGATGATGTTGAAGGCCTTGGCAAGGTCTAGATAGGATGTGTGGACCACCTTACCCTCGTCCATAGCTCTGGAGACTGATTTGAAGAAGTCAGTCAGGTTCAGGAGACAAGATTGGCCCTTCACGAACCCAAAATGGGTGGGGTCCAGTGTTTGAAGGTTGCAATGTCTTTGTTTATAAGTTCCATGATAATGCGTTCCATGCCCTTGAAGATCAGGCTCATCAGACTGATGGGACAGTAGTTCCCAGGATCCAAGGTGGATCCCCTCCTTGTGGGATGGGATAACTGTAGCTGTGTGCCACTCAGTGGGCATGAAGCCTGAGGTGAGGCTGTGATTAAACATGACATTTAGGTGAGGTGCCAGTTCATTTTGTAGTTCATATAGTACACAGCCCGGGATGTCATCTGGTCCCATGGATGCTGTATTCTTAGCTTTGGAAAGTGCGGTTTCTACCTGTGTGGCTGTGATTACAGGAATGTGGCAATCTTTTGGTATTGAGATGGGCCCATTAGGGGGTGAGAGGGGGGTGAAGTTGGCACTAAATTGATCTGCCAGGATATTGGCAATATCCTCGGGATCAGTATATTTAACGCCATTCTGTTGTAGCTCAGAGCAAATCTGAGCATTGCCATTTAGATTCTTGACATAACTATAGAATGCCTTATGGTTGTCTTTGGAATCTTTGCAATTTTATTTTCGTAACTAGCTTTTGAGGATTTTATGAGGGATCTCAACTTCTTACTGAGGCTGGTAAGGGGGTTTTATTGCATCCTGGGATTTTCCACTTTTCTGCAACAGTTTCTTCCTTCTGTTGTATAGTTTGTTTATGCCAGGGGACCACCAGATTGGCTTCCTTTTTTTGGAGGAGAGCATCTTGGTTCTATTTGGGATGGCACAATTCATGCATGAGTGGATGTGCTCATACAGTGCCTTAGTATAGGATTCAGCAGTCGAACTTTCAGATCCCATCTGCATGGGTGTCATAAGTTTGTCACTTCTGACTTGAGTAGCATGAAATCAGCTTTGGAGAAGTTTTTTACGGAGGTTTCCTTACTGGGGGATGGGGGTGGGAAGTGGATGTCAAGGGTGATTTGCTTATGGTCAGACTTGACCAATGAGGGGGTGACCACTGGTGTGGAGTATCTATCTCCCATGTTGGTAATAACCAGGTCTAGGATATTGGAGCCCCTGGTGGGACAATGGATTAGTTGATCCAGGGCATTGGAATTTTTGAATTCCAAGAACCGTTGGGAAAAGGTGTTGGTACCAGAGTAGTTTTCCCAGTTAATGGCAGGGTAGTTGAAATCACCCAGTATTAGGGTGTTTGGTTGTATCTTAATATTTTTCAGTATGTTTAGAAAGGTGTAGTGAGAATCTTGAGGCATGGTGCGGGATCTGTAGCAAGCTACAATTTGGATTGTAGTCTTACCTAGTGTTAGTTGCACCTGGAGAATTTCAGATGCATTGTGTTAGGCAACTAGCCTGGAGGTGTGAATATCTTTGGTGAATATGGACACTCCTCCACCTTTAGTGTTTCGGTCTTTATTTGGTGGCCGAAAAGTGTGGTAAGAGTTGTAGCCTGGTACTGCAGGGGTGCTCTCTGGAGCCTTGAACCAGGACTTAGTTACTGCACAGATATCGATGTTCTCCATTTTTAGGAGTGCCTCGAGAGAGTAAATTTTGAGGATTGGATGTCTAGCATTGATTAGCATTACCTTCAGATTTTGCAAGCTTGTATCTGTTATGGTGGTGGTTTTGTCCTTTGAACCTTGCCTAAAAAAGGCACTATAGGCGTGGCAAGAACTTTAGCCAGTAACCTGAATCCCAGGGGTGACAGGTGCAGACCATCTCTGGCAAAGCATCATGGTTTATTGATCATGTCTTCCCAGGCAGACAGATACTGGATCCCCTTTGAATGACACAGAAGCTTAGGTAATTGTTGAAGTCAATCATTTTGTCCTTATACTGTGGTATAATTCTGGGCGAAGGCAGGATGCTACTCAGAGCTAGGATCATACCTGCCTGGGCCACATGATCCAAGAGCTCTTCCATGTCTCTTTTCATGTAGTCCAGGGAGGTATGTTTCAAGTCATTCACTCCAACATGGACAATGATAAAGTCGTATTTGTACTTGTTGTGGAGTGACTTGAGTCCATGCATTATGTGGTGGATCCTGGCACCTGACAGGCAGCTGACTGTAATTTTCTCCTTGTTCAGCCTGGTGAGTGGGACATCAGTGTGCCTGACTATAGAGTCACCTATGACTAAAGTGTTGGGCACATTGTCTTGCCTTAGGGGCTGTTGTTGGGTGGCACACTGGTGTTGTGAGCTATGTGTCACTTTGGTTGTGACTGGTGTTTATTTTCTTTTCAGGTTCGGAAGTCCTTGTTGCTTGGGCAGGTTAACGTTAAGGTCCTCCGCATATGTGGGTTTAGTGTTGCTATGTGCGGATGTTGATGGTTGGGTTTTGAAGGGCTATGTGTTGCTTGAGGTATAATGCAAGTGTTAACCTTCTCCTCTTGACTGTCTAGCACAATCTTGGCTGGAGAGAGCTTTGCTTCCAGTTTGGCTATGTAAGTGCATCTCTCGCAGGTTGTACTGTTGGATGGTAGGAGGAGAGGGTTGTCTGTGTACATGAGGCAGTTGCCGCCTTGCCCCAGTATGCCTAGATTCACCAGGTGGACAGGTGAAATCACCAGAAGCTGACCCTTGGACATGCCTGCATAGGTGCTTTTTTTGTAAAGTACAAGAGCTGTTTTCCCTTACCTTTGCAAAGTACTTTGCAATTATACGCTGTTTAGTGCCTACGATTAATTTCTCCTTATTGACAAAGACAGTTGTGTGTTTCTATCAGTTTCAGGCTTTTTAGTGCTTTCCAGCAGGTTCTAGAGCAAGTGCTAGTCACAGGGGTTCAGATTTTAGTGCTACTACTGAGAAACCAGCTAGTTCTAAGGGAAAATTTTGAAGAGCAGACTTTCTAGCATCTGGAATAGTTTAACCATAGCCCCGCAGTGCTGTACGATGTGAAAAATGTGCAAACACACATGTTTTTAAGCAAAAACGTTGAAAGGGATAGAAATCAGCCCAAACAGGCTAATAAAATTACAATTTCAGAGCTGGAAACCACTCCTCTGGCGTTAGATAGGCAGTACAATGCTCACCAGTCCCATTGATAAGCAGTAGGACTACCCTCTACCACAGCAAGGTCTGGATAGCTCTGAACACAGAAAATAAAGTCCTGAAACAAGCAAAGGCTGGGATATGAACTGGCTAGGAAAGGTGGGAAATGAGCAAACAAGATAGTATTTTTTGTTTTGTTAAAACAGGCTTAACAATGCAAAAATACAGTAAATAAACACAGAAAAGGCTAACGCACTTGAGTGTGTAGTCCTAAACAGTAAATGCAATTAAAACTCTACAAAATTAGCAATTTAAAACTTTTTAAATGAAGCAAGGCAAGTGCACAACTGAAAAACAATTTAAGAGGCAGTGATACAGTAGAATAAGTAGCTAGTCTACATATACAAAGAAGTCTATATATACAGAAAAGCAACTAAAACACACACAAACAATTCAGATGCAGTGCAACCTAGAGCACTTGAGTTGTAGCAATATTAAGGCAAATACAGTTTTAATAAATGCACTAAAATATACTCTATATTTCCAAAATGTTTGAGAAGCACAGTCAGAACACAAAAAGATTCAAGCAATTTTTTTTTTTGACAGAAGAAGCCAACAATGGTTTGTTGTTCCCCACAACTTTTTCTCCAACATCACGGATATAAATTCTAAAGAAAAAAGCATAGATCATATACACACCTGTAACATAACACTGTTACAAACCTTTAAGCATCACAAAAGGAGTTTACAGGACACTGTAGTGATCCAGGACTGCAGGGCAAATTAATACTCTAGATAAGGAGAAAGTCACAGTAAGTTGTTTGTCTGGTGCCAGAATCCACCACATCACCCATGCAAGTCCTTCAACAAGTATGGCTATCACTCTGTCATAGTACATGTTGATGTGAATGACTTGAGATGTACCTCTCTGGGGTATATGAAGTGAGACATGATTGAGCTCACCGAATATTTGTTCCAGGCAGCTATGTCACTAGCCTTAAGCAGTATTCTTCTGTCACCCAGAATGATGCCTCAATACAAACAAAAAATTATAGATTTTAACACACTGGCTTAGTTTCTGGTGTCATTCTAAGGAGATCTAGTACCTGTTGGCATGAGAAGACATGATCAACAGACCACGATGCTTTGCCAAAGATGGCCTGTGTCTGTCTCACTTGGGCGTCAGCCTCCTGGCAAATGTTCTTGCCTCCTCCATAGTGCTTTTATTAGGCAATGTCTTGAGGTCAAATCTACCAACATGAGAATCTCATCTAAATGCAATTTAAAGATCATGCTGTTGAACGCTAGGAGTCTCAACGTGAAACTGCACTCATTGCAAGCATTCTTAACCCTGGAAGATGCTGACATTTGGGCAGGCACAGAAACCTGATTCAAACCTGTAGAGAGTACCCCAGCCTTACCTGGTTACTCATCCTATCATACATACAGACCCCAAAATGAGGGCAGCAAGGCCAAAGAAGGTGGTGTTTCAATATATATTAAAGATATACACACCTCCAGACTGGTCAAATAGTATGAGGCAGAAGAGACGCTTCAGATGCAGTTAACAGTTGACAAGACCCCTAGTCAAATCATAGCTACAGGCCCCAATGTTGACTCAGGATGTCACTCCACCTATTTGGACCTCCTCAAATCTATTGAGATTCAACCCAATACCCTGATCCTGGGTGATTTTAACTACCCAACCATTGATTGGATGAACTACTTGAGCCAGAACATAAATGCTCAAAGATTCCTTGACTTCATCAATGCCAGTGCCTTAGACCAGCTGGTTGACACCCCCACAAGAGGTGACAACATCTTGGAATTGGTACTAATCAACATAGTAAAGCACTGCAGCATCCCTGCACAGTGTCATCATCCCTGGTAAGATTAGACCAGAAAGTTGTCACCGTCAGAGTCACCATCTTCCTTGAATCCCCCCCCAGCTATGGTTAAACAACCATACTTCTCCAAAGCTGATTACAACCTCCTGACGGAAGGTTTAAACAGCTTCACAACCCCCTCACCAACAGTAGGAACTGGCACTATGGAACTGATGCCAAACCTACACCAAAGTATTATGCAACCATTTATATAAATGCATGGATTCAGCAATACCTGACAGGATAAAATCCTACTCCTCAAGAGTAAACCTGTCTGGTGGGCATCAGCTATAAATAAACTCTACAACAAAAGAAAAGAAAATGATGTCCAGGACCTAGAAAGAACATATGCCAAATTGGAAGCAATCTCTCCTTGACCTAAACAGGCAAATAAGGGTATTAGTAAAGTGCTCCAAAGCTAACTTCATGTCCATATTGGCCACATCTACTAAAGACAATCATAAGGCCTTTTTCACATACACCTGCAATCTAAGGGGAAACACCCAAATCACCTCAGAACTAATGGTCAAAGACACCATGTACACAAATGCTGTGGATATAGCCAACCTGCTGGCAGACAGGTTCAGTGAAACTTCACCCCTCTGCCCCCCCATCAGAAATCCAGGACATCCCCATCACCTGCCTCCCACCCCTTATCTCATTACCACCCTCTTGAAGGTTAAAAACACAGCTTCCATGGGAACAGATAACATCCCAGGCTGCATCTTGCATCAACTTAAACATGAACTTGCAGCACCATTAGGCACCCTATTCAACCTAAGCCTGAGTACCGGTTTCATCCTAGCTGAGTGGAGGACAGCCACCATCATCCCTCTGCATGAAGGTGGAACATACACTGATCCTGGCAATTATAGACCCATCAGCCTAACTAGCCTTATTTGCAAGGCCATGGAATGCATTATGATGGACCACATTAACAAGGACATTGGCAACCTCCAAACACTTGATCCCACACAGTTTGGTTTTGTCAAGAGACGATCATGCCTGTTAAATATGGTAGACTTATTTGAGTCAGTCACCAAAGCCATGGTCGAGGGGAAGACTGTGCATGCAGCCTACCTTGACCTGGCCAAGGCCTTTGACACTACTCCCCACTCCGGCATAATAGATAAACTATCTCAGCTTGCCGTAAATCCATATGTGACCAGATGGGTAGCAAACTGGCTCACTGATAGAACTCACTCACTCAAAATGGGGAAGCTACCTCAAAGCAGTAAACCCATAATGAGTGGCATACTCCAGGGATCAGTCTTGGGGCCCCTGCTGTTTGGGGTATACTTCTCCGAGGTGCAAGCCAAAACCAGAGGTCTATGGCTGACCAAGTTTGCATATGACTGCAAGCTGGATGCTATCAACTATTCCCCTAGTGATGTAGACATATTACAACAGTGTCTCATCCAGACAAATAACTGGTGCCAGAAACACAGCCTCAAACAAACGCCAAAAAAATGCATCATCATCCCATTTGGGAGAGTGATGTCTCCACAAATTATTACATTAATAACAACGTCCTAAGCATGCAAGCAGTTGTGAGGGCACCCAAGTTGACAGCAATCTAACTTTTGACCACCATGTTGCCTCCATTGTACAGAGAGCTTACTACATGGCTCACCTCATTAGTAAGGGTATTTCTTCCAGGAACAAAGAAATCATAACTTCCCTGTATTCCTCCCATATCAGGCCCCTCATTGAGTCTAATGCCCCTTTTGGCATATCCCTTATGAAGCACATGCAGCAGCTGGAGAGACCACAGAGCTTCCTGACCAGGAGAATCCAGGGCTTCAAAAATCTATCCTACATGGATAATATTAAAAGCCCTGTCCCTCTACTCCATCTCATACAGACTCCTCAGAGGTGATCTATGTCTTGCATACACAGCAATCTCTGACCCCACCCTGATGAAATTGCTACATATCCACAAGCCAAACTCCACTTACGTGACCCCCACATAAAATCTCTACTTGGTCTCTAACATCAATAGGACTTGCTGGTGGGATAGACTTGTCTCCCAGAGACTCTCCCATCAGTGGAATAGACTCCCTCTCCACATCAAGCAGAGTACTTTATTATCCGTCTTTAAGAGGAACCTGGATGACTGGATAGGAAATAGAAAATACACCCCTGGGATTCCACCTGTGTCCCTGCTGGACAGGGGCATCAGGTGCTGACTTGTGGGAACATGGGCTAATTTATTGGCTAGGCTTATAAGGGCCTCAAGGCCAGCAACCTACTTGCTATGATCCTATGAGCCTATGAACAAATTGCATCATAATATACTCTGAATCACTTTCAAAATATAGCATCCTGTGAAGCCTGAACCATCATAAGTATTCAAGGGACTTGTGGTAATCTAGAAAATAAGTGAGGAGGAAAAGCAAGAAAGGGTACTGCGTCATGAGTTGCCTTTGTAACATGGAATAACATGTTCTAGAACATTCCAAAGAATAAAAATCGACTTCCAGGTCAAAACATAAGTCCTATCTACCCATAAAGCTGTCAAATAGTTATCCTGTATTATTGGAAGATAAGGTTATTGTGTTCCTGGAAACACGATCTTCATTTGCAAAAAGTAACAGCACTTATATACGAAAAAGTTTGAAAAATTAGTAGAATGGCAGATAAAAATAAAACGCTGTGCTGCCCAAGATGGTAAAGGTCCTTACATGAGAAAAATAAAAAGAAGAGATTATAAGTGATTATTCACAGTCAAAAATACTGACAAAAGCATTTATATTATAAATCAGCGTATGCAGTATGCTTTAAGGGCAGAGACAATTATATTTAACGAAAAGAACGGTAGTACGTTCAGATAACTGTACGTACAAATTGATTGAAGCCAGTATTTTGCTTTACTGTACTAAAAAGGTCATAAATGGTCATGCAATCATTAAGATACAATGAATTTCTTATTTAACAGTTACGAAAAAGCGATAATAAAACAATTTTCACATATGAATATGTCATCAAGATAACTGCCGTATATACTGACACTTGCGTTAAAACATGGAAAGTTATTTATGTCTAAAAATTAATAAGCCGAACAAACTGTGCAAACTATCAAATTCTGTAAAAAAGTTAAAAGAAGCAGTTTTTGCATATTACTTCTGACAAATGTCAGGTGATTTGTGGCTGCTTAAACAAACAATTTGAAGAAAACAGGCATTATGATCGCATATGCTCGTGAAAAAAATTGTCAACTTTTACATGTCATTGTATGCAAAGTGCTTAAGCACTGGATTACAGGTCTATATTAGATCACCAAATGCTTAAAAAAGTGAACAGTGATAAATCAACCCTATGTAAGCGAAAGCTTACAGTGTTGAACTGACAGAACAGTGATTTTTTTTCCAAGGGAAAAAAAAAAATCACTTGTTCCAACAAAAAAATAAATAAATAAATAAAACACTTTAATCATTACATTACATTAAGTGAGGGGCTTTGCCCCCACCCCACACCCCCTACTTAAATATACCAACTCCAAGACCGCACTACAGTGCCAAAAACGGCAAAATAACGAAGCAGCCAGGCAAATTCTTTCCCAGGGAAAGAATTTGCTTAAAAGCCACTTCAATATTTTGCTGTTTCAGTCTTTTGAGTTCGACCAAGACGCATTCAAAAGAATGCATCTTCAGTCTTCTAATCGGGAACCCTGGATTACTTGTAGCAGGAAGATGTAATTAGGAAAATCTGTGTGATAAGGCAATGGTGTAATTTTAAAATGGCTGAACATTCTGGATTTATTAATACTTCTGAAACTACCATGAAACACTGACCAGCTTATAGTGAAGAAGTAGAAATGTACTACATAGCCAGTGACATTCTAAATGATGTAACAGTGCCAATATTAATAAATATAATGACAGCCTAGAAGCATAGAGCATTTTGATGCTTGATTACACTGCTAACCCATATGAAAAATTACAAGATGATGGCACAGACTTTACAGAAACACTTGAGTCCAAAACCAGTAATTGCAGAATATGTTATGTTATGTAAGAAGAATCAAATAAAACATGATGGTGGGGTTTGGCATAATGGTTAAGGTCTTTACCTTATAGACACAAAGTACAGGGTTTGATTCTAACTTTGGGTTATTGGCTGGGCTTAAACTAGCCATTCAAGGCAGTTAGCCCAGTATTCCCTTATGAGCCTATGAAACATTCTACTGCTATATAGTATATCTGCACAGAGAAGCTCAGCATTGCTACCTTCAAGACTGATTGTCAGATGTTCTAAGAGATTTATTTGGCATATGTTCGAAAAAAAAAGAGTGTGCTCTTAAGGAGGGTTCATTACATGACCACTCACTAAAGCCAGTAGTATTAAAGGAAACAGCATCCAAAGACACATTACATTTACAATAGGATATAGTCACTCATGCAGCTGATTGTCAGATCAAGTTAACATGCATTAATGTAAACAAACAACTGTAGTAAAGGGTCATACTGAGAGTGTATACAAGTGAAAAATAACAAAAAGTAGCTAGTGGACAAACACTAAGGTATGGGACAGCAAGCATAAATCAAAACGTGTGGTGGATGTATAAGTGAGTTGAATTAATTCATATTCAAAGTGCTTAAATCTGGTAAATCCCAAATTTGAACTGTCTAAGAATTGAAAAAAAATATGGATTTTTCATGGAATTTTGCATTTTAGACTACTGAACTATTTTATCAAAATGTGTATTTGTACCCATATTTATTATTTATAATATTGTGACCTTGCATTATTGAGTCCAGAATCTGTTTTAATTATATATATATATATATATATATATATATATATATTAATGCAGAAAAAATATAAAAAGATTCTAATAATGACAATAAATTACAATTAGAAATTATGGATATCATTCCTAGATTTCAACTCATGAAAAACAATTTCATTTTTAGAAAACCAATAACCTGATAATAAAATAACAATAAAAATGCAGTAGTATAATAAATATGAATGCAGTGTGTATTAGAAATAAACATTGTTCATTGTGGTTATTCCTAAAAGCTATAGCAAAATGATATGATTTTAGAGAGTTCTTAAAACAGTCTGTAAGGCACTTAGAAGCTTCTGAAGTACTGGATCCTGAAAATCAGGGAACTGACCACCAGATATTTCAAGCTGGAACATAGGAGTTTTGTACAATGAGTAACAAAATAACCTCAGTATCAGGAAGCCAAAAAAAAGGTCACTGCAATAGTCAAGATAAGAGGAAACCAAGGCATGTATGATTGTAAGAGATTTTCTGATGAAGTCTTCCATTTGAAGATGAAAGCGCTAAAACGTTTTTTTGTTATTAAAGATGGAGTGTGTTAAATAGCAAGTGGCGTTCTGGATTCCTGGTTCTTCCATTGTACTTTTCCTAGTTATTTGGTATCTTGTATTTGTAATGATTGTAAGAGATACTCGTGGTTACACATGCTTTCTTCTGGCAATACTCCTCAGCTAAAAGCAAGGTGACTGGCCTAACAACAGTTGACAGCTAATCCGCAGATAATCTGCCACTCATCAAGGACAGTTCTAGCATTATGCACTTTTGACACCTGCTCTAACCTACTGTCATCATAAAGACTATAAAGTGGAAATAACAAGGCAGTGGAATTCATGCAAAGTTATATACACACATTGAAGGTCTCCAAGAAGTGATAAGTTTCAACCTGTTATGAATAAGCCAAAACAAATGGCCACTGAGCCATACACTAAGGAATACATGCTGGCCATGCCTTGTGAAGGGAATGAGAAATAAAGCTGTTTATCATCAGTAAAGCAATTACTGGCCAACATTCTTTCCACATATAATCCCAGAGATTCAGAGTCAACACTGTGAAAAATGCCTGAACCAGAAGAGAGCCATGCGACAATCTACACTCCAGATGTTAAAGTGAAAAATGTGTTAAGGTGTCAGCTTCTTGGTACAGAGGGATGGATCCCTGACTATGGCTCAGGCTACTTGTGTTTGATTAGCCAACCTGATGCCAGAGTAGTCAGTTGGGGGATAGGGTGAAGCAGCCTTGTTGGTCTGCTCACCCACCTCTAAGCCAGGAAGGAGAGTGAGGTTTATGGCTCACAACTAGCAAACATTAATGGAGATAAAATTATGGTGGTCTAGATGCATGTAAATACATCATAATACATACCAGATGGGATAATTTCATGGCATTCAAAAAAAAAAATAAACTTCACTGTTGTTAGAATGGCATCTTGCCAACACATCCTCATTCACTCTCTATGTGCTTTCACTGACTGTTTATGCTAAGGATTTTCCCACATGCAGGGACTCTCAAGGAGTAAGTCAGAGAGAGGTTATCAGGAAATGTGGAGCAGATGATTGAGGAAGGATTCTATGATAAAGACAGCTGCTGAAGGATCCATAAAAAAAGTAATTAAAATTAAGGTGTTGAAAATGCACTTCGGGTATATCTGAAAACAAAATGAAGGTGATGATCTCTATTCATTAAAAGCCTATAATGGGAGTCTTTATTCTAGCACTTGATACTGACTTTGTACAGCCAGCAGACCTCTCAACTATCCCTGTTTTGGAAGAATATTCCTATTTTCAGACCTTTTTATCACTGCACATAATATACATATTTTGAAGTCATATCCCTATTGTAAGGTTAAAAAAGCATTGTCGCCTCACAGCAAGAGGTTTTCTTGTTCGATTCTGGAGTTCCTTCTGTGTGGAGTCTGCATGTCCTCACCGCAGTCGAGTGACATTAAAGACATGCAGGTAGGTGCATGTGTGAATGGGTGTGCCTTCTTTGAAGGCTGGGTGTCAGGCTGGCAACTTGGCACCATAAAAATCCACTGCCAATCATTAACGGACTGGAGTTTCCCTGTGGCGATCCCTAACCGGGAAAAGCCGAAAGACTACCATCCCTACTTTAAAGTTGATTTACCCCTTCACACAATTTTCTGAATCACCCATCATGTAATTTTTAAATCAGTCTAGTACACAGAAAACCATGCAACATGACTAAAGTACTACTGACACCAATGATTTAAAGAAAGAAGGCATATACCTTTTTCAGAAATTACCTTGTTTGGCAGAATTTTGTAATATAGTTCATTAAAGTCTACAGATTTTGCACTGTCTCTTTGATAATGTGCTTATATTTTTCCAACATTTGTGTCATTCTGTTTTCTGAATAAGTGTTTCAGAGCAGCATTCCATATTCCTATTGGAAGTAGAAAGTGATACGTACCTTTTATGCTAATTTGATGCCCTGATTTTTGGTTGGATGTACCTACCATTTAAGGGCATTGTACATATTTTCAATACATGAAGATTGAGTGGTATGAGGCTATCTAAAAGTGATGAATTGGGATTGGTGTTCTACCCCAGTTAACAAAAATAAAAAATAAATGAAAAAAACAGCCATCGGTAACTGTGCAGTCTATGTGTCTTGCGGTTCTGACAAACATTATTCATTTGTGCTGGTTTTTCTTGTTTTGGTAGCTGAACATTTTGCCAAATTTACTGATGGGTGAAGGATCCAGTACAGCTGATTGGACAGTATTGGCTTATTCACTGTGAGATCACAGTACAGTGGGGATTGTGGCATATGCCCCGCCCCCGTAGTGCGATCTCAGAATTGGTATATTTAATTAACAGGGAGTATAGGGGGTTTTGCTGTTTCATTTTTTTTTTCAATTACAGCAGGTATGACCATTTCTGGTTGATGATTTTTGATATATATATATATATATATATATATATATATATATATATATATATATATCTAATGTATATATGGATCTACTTCAGTTTATAGAAGTTTCAAAACTTCGAAACCCATATGGCCGAGACCATATTATTGAAGTTTTGAAACTTAGAACACTTTGTATTTAGATCGCTGTACAGAGCAGAACTCAAGATTCACCATTTTCCTCACTGTAGTGCAATCTCAGAGTTGTTATATTTAATTAGTAGGGGATGTGGGGGGTGCAGGGGGCTTGCCCCCCTGCAAAAATGTAAAGATAACATTTTTTATTTAGTTTTAGTGTTTTTTATTTTACTTTCGAAGTTTCAAAACTTCGATCATATAGTCTCAGCCAAATGGGTTTCAAAGAGTTGAAACTTTGATAAACTGAAGTAGATCTATATATATATATATATATATATATATATATATATATATATATATATATATATATATATATATATATAGATATATACATGGAGCAGTGGTGCAGCGGTTACCATTGCCCCCTCACAGCAAGAGGTTCTCCGGTTCAATTCTCGACTGGGGTGCCTTCTTTGTGGAGTCTGCATGTCTTCCCTGTGTTTGTGTGGGTTTCTTCTGGGTGCTCCGGTTTCCTCCCACATTCCAAATACATGTGTCTGGAGCATTTCTCCCCAGGCCTCGGCTGAAAATAGGCTCTGTCCTATTCAGACTTTCCTGGTAAACAAATCTTAAATAAAAATAAATAAATATGTACACATGCACACACACACACACACACACACACACACACACACACACACACACACACACACACACACACACACACACACACACACACACACACACACACACACACACACACGTGTGTGTGTGTGTGTGTGTGTGTGTGTGTGTGTGTGTGTGTCTGAGTGTGTCTGTGTGTCTGTGTGTGCGAAAGCAGATTGTATAAAATTGTAATGTGTATAATATGCACCACAATTACAAGGCATGATAAAAACAATTCTGCATTATACAATACAAGCTCAGCTATGATGTAAAGTGAGCATAAACCTGATTCATTTCAAACAAGCTATGAATCTGATAAGTGCACATTACTATTCAAACTTCCCTGAAGTGATCAAGTTGACTGCTTATGTGCGCTGGCCTATAAATTTAACAGGAAGCATACCACATCAGACAACAATCCACAATATGTGTGTCGAATTCAAAAGATATGAACAGGAATGGGACCTTAAACCCATAGCTATGAATCTACAATACCCACAGCTGAATGGACAGGTAAAGAAAACCATTCAGAATGTGCAGAATCTGATGAAAAGATATAGCAGTCACTAAGAGGACTGCCACCTTGCAGTAATTGAAAATAAGTATATTCCACTGCAGTGTCCTAATCACTCATCAGCTCAAATGCTGATGGCAAGAATGTTAAATGATGACAAAAAAAAAGACAAATCCTTGGTATCACTCAAAGTCTTAGAAAAACCCAGTATGCAACCTATACTGGGTCCAAAACAAGCCAAGAAGAAACTTTGCAGTGTGGAGGGTGTGATGTTCACTTCCTAAATTATGTTTTGCACTTAGTTCATGTAATAAAAATAGAACTGTAACGTGCTACAGAATAATCAAATAGAAAATAGTGTGTAGTCCAGAGTTGAGTTAAAACTGGAATATCCTTTATTAAAACACAGAAACAATAAAGGATATTCCATGTTTAACTCAACTGTGGATTACCTACTAACATATTTTATAGTTATATTCTACAGTTCAATTTTTATTTAGTGAACTAAGTGCATAACATAATGACATCTGATCTCACTAGGACAGAGCCTATTTTCAGCAAAGACAGAAGCATTATGATGGTTACTCCAGGAAACAACTGGTCAGCAGAAGGGAGACAGTCATGCTTCAGCAGCTGAAGAAAGTTCAACAGCCAGAAGCTGTTATTATTAATAAGGCAGTAGAGCCAAGACAGGAGAGTAATATTGCTGGAACTGAATTCATCCTCAAATCTTGGAGAGTACCTTTACAAGGTGGACCCTGTTTTCACAAAATCTCACCAAGATAATACTGCTATACAGACTATAATATGGAGAACAGTAAGATAAAAATAAAAAAGACAGTGGGGCTCAAGGCCCAGGATAAAAAAACTGTCCAATCGTGGTATGCCATTGATGCCAGAACTGGAAAAAATGGCAGTGTAGAATCCTCAGGACACAGAAATATTCCTATAACAGGGTTAGGCCAAGATCAAGGACAGGATAGCCAACCCATGGTAGAAAGGAAAAGTAGTCTCAAAAAATCACAAAAACTGACAGGTCAAAAAAGATCCATAAAGATGACAAAAGTAGACTACTGATTGTAAGGAAGAAATTATGTATGGTTACTTATTGGACAGTTTTGGCTTTTTCACTGTGAGATCACAGTACCGTAGGGATAGGCACCATTGAGATCATCTTGACAAGCAATATACCAGTATGGTATAGAAACTACAAGGATATGGATCATAAGGCCCGCCAAAGGGTGGTAAAAGTGGCAGAGAGAATAACAAGATCCACACTTCCATCGATACAGGATCTGCACACTGAATGGTGTCTCAGAAGAGCCAAAAAGATTTCTAAAGACCAAACCCACCCGGCTCGGGGACTGTTCTCCTGCTTGTCTTTGGGCAAGCGCTACAAAAGCATACATTGCAAAATGACTAGATTCAGAAACAGCTTCTTTCCTCAGACCATCAGACTATTAAATTTGAGTAGCAAGGTAAGCCAACAGGTCACCTAGTCAATGGCCACACAGGCTGAACGAAATATCTTTTTCTTAAAGTGCAGTAACTCATTACTATGTTCTCTCACTTGTGCAATAGCTCACCAAATGCTTATTACTTTTGTGCAATAACTTGAAATACAAGCTACATTCTGTGCAGTGGACAAAATGGTCTCTAGTCTACCACTGCTTAAGCCTGTAAGTGCAATATTTACTGTGTAATACTAAGTGCTGCTATAGATGGACATACAAAAATTGTAATTATGTCCGGGTGTCATGCTAATGTTAATGTCATATATAGAGTCTGTAGGTCTGTTTTTGTGTCAATGTTAATGTCATATATAGAGCCTGTAATTATGTTTTTTATATATATATATTGTCATATTTTATATGTTTTTGTCTACACATTGAGCTTGAAGCAACAACATTTTATTTAGCCTGCCCTGCACTCATGTGTGGGTCTGAATGACACTAAACTTTACCTTGCCTTTGACTTTTCCTTATACAGGAAGTAGTGAATTTCCAGATAGAAGATATTCAGAAAGAATAAGAGAGAAATTAGAAAAAAGAAAAGTACTTGCACATGAAAAAATGTTCCAAGAACTTCAAATAAAAATTTGAATTCATTACTACAACAGGTCCATGAAAAACGTTACATAGATAGAAAAGCTTTGAGCAGTCTGGAAAATTGACAGAAGAAGTGCAAAAATATAAAAAACAAGGCCCAGAGATTTTTGAATGATATAAAAAAGAAACTTGAATATTGGAAAGAAAAATATATCTGAAATTGTGCAACACTGACGAAAAAGAAAAAGCCAAACTAATCAATACAAAAAACACAGTTCTAAAGATATTTGAAGAGAAATACAGGCAAAGGCACCCAGATATGGAAAATATCACAATACAAAAAATAGGAAAACAAAGAGGCGATGTAATGAAGTTTATTAATAAAGCAGATGATAAACAAATAGAAACTGAAGTTATGGATTATCTGTGAAGTGAGGGATTTAGTGTTGAGAATCTGACACAAGCAATTTCGCAGCATGATGGAACTATGGGGCCCCAGATTAAGGGGCAGCAGGTGGAGCAGGAGGCATCTGAAGAAGATTTGTCACATGATGATGCTCTGGAACCTTCTGTGGGAGACTGCTACAAAAGTTCAGTTGGAGTTGCACAGCAAGGGAAGGAGCAGGAAACAGAGGCAACCCTGACACAGGGAATATTGCAGAGTGATAGCCCAAAGGGTTCCCATACGAAGAAGCAGCAAATGAAGTATGGTGTATCTGAAAAGGATATGTCACAGAAACAGGTTCTAGAACTTTCTGTAGACTACTCTCAGGGAATGAAGAGCAATGAATTTACTCTCAGTCCAGAAGAAAATGATTTAAGAGAAGGCCTTTTGATTTCACAGAGATTGATAAATATATTAAGATGTATGAAAGAAATAGATTACAGAAAATAAATAAGGCCAAAAATGTTAGAAGACTGGTAAAATGGATGACTATAGTAATCAGGACTATTAAGAGAAATTAATGTGATATACCAGAAATAAATAGGATATATTACTGTGCAGCTAAATTAACAGTGGATAAAGTGTCACTACAAAAATGTAGAGCAGGAAAGGAAGGGAGCAAGAAGAAAGTCACCATGGAAGCATCGAATACAAAAAATTAAAAAAAAAACAATTAAAACAAGAAGTGTCACTAAAACAATATAAAAAAGAAACAGATCTTCAAAAATATTGACAAAGACAGATGTGGTAAAAGCAACACAGAGTATCAAAACAGACCATGATCTATCATACACTATTGCGAAAGACAAAACAATATCAGCATAAGCAGAAAAACTTACAAAATATGTATATAAATATAAAGGAAAAGTACAAAACAAGCAATTCATTGATAACCCAAAAAGTTTTAAAGAGAACTGGAAAACAAAAGCAAAAGGAATACAAAAACACCACAAAAAACAAAAAATAGACACATTTTGGAGAAATATTTATGAAGACCCCATTGAACATAACCACAATGCAGCATGGATAGAAGTAAAATAAACAATAAGGAGTTCTAATGCAGAAGAT